>NW_006256858.1:1694819-1849197 GCF_000478725.1 Eutrema salsugineum
TAGTTCACTACTCCTAACTCTCGTCGGATGCATCATCATTGGTAGATTGCAGAATCTGCTTGCGTTTCATGTGAACCTGATAAAAAGGATATTTAGGAGGAAAGAAACTGAGTTGCCTTTGCTTTTGCTTCAAAGCTATGTTAATGTTACTAAACAACATTTTAAGCGAGATTATGTACTAAGGAGTGAGATGTTGTCTGTGAGACAGAGAAAAAAGAAATGGCCGGTTTGGCCATCGGTGTTTTTAGCATGAAGTCTGGTGAACGTGCGCTCCTGCATATTGGCTGGGAATTAGGATATGGGAAAGATGGAAACTTTTCTTTTCCGAATGTTCCTCCTATGGCAGACTTGTTATATGAGGTTGAAGTTATTGGATTCGATGAAACAAAGGAGGCAAGTTTTTTATCTTTAATATTATCAGTTTCTTGTTTCCTTACCCTGATAACTCCACAACCAAGTTTTATCCCAAGCTCATTGCTTACAGCTGACTTAGAAGGTTGGATTGTACAGGGAAAGGCTCGCAGTGATATGACTGTGGAAGAAAGGATTGGTGCAGCTGACAGAAGGAAAATGGATGGGAATTCTCTGTTTAAGGAGGGTAAACTGGAGGAGGCCATGCAACAATATGAAATGGTTATGGATCTTTCTCTAGCAATTACGGTCAAAGTGTTGTTTTTCAGGCATACGCGAGTCTTCTCAAAGCTCTTGTGTTTTCTTTCGTCTCTTGATAAATTATGGTTTTGCTGTCTCAGGCCATTGCATACATGGGGGACGATTTTATGTTTCAGCTGTATGGGAAGTACCAGGATATGGCTTTGGCAGTTAAGAACCCATGCCACTTAAACATGGCAGCGTGCTTGATCAAGCTGAAACGATACGATGAGGCAATTGGTCACTGCAACATTGTGAGACTCATCAAAGCATTCATCGGTTAAGATCATTACTTTTTTTATACTCGGTTTCTCAAAATCTAAACAAGCTGGAAAACTTTTCAGGTGTTGACAGAAGAAGAGAAAAACCCAAAAGCGTTGTTCAGAAGAGGGAAGGCGAAGGCAGAGCTAGGACAGATGGATGCAGCTCGTGATGATTTTCGAAAAGCTCAAAAGTATGCTCCTGATGACAATGCGATTAGAAGAGAGCTACGAGCAATTGCAGAACAAGAGAAAGCTGTTTACCAAAAGCAAAAAGAGATGTACAAAGGAATATTTGGAGGAAGAGAAGAAAGTGGTGCCAGGGCAAAGAGCCGTAACTGGTTAATAATGTTATGGCAATGGTTGGTTTCCCTTTTCAGCCGGATCTTTCGACATCAGAGAGTTAAAGCAGATTAAGGTATGAGTGAAGCTTGAACAAATTCAAATATAAAAGACCAAAGTAAAAGGTCAACGTCTCAATTGTTATACACTATGTTGCAATGACTTTGAGAGACATGGAATAATCGCTTTTATCTTATTAATGGTTTGTGAAGAATTTACAAAACCCAATGAAGAATTGGGGTAGAAGAAGCTATCTTGTGTAAAACTACCATGAGGGATTGGGGAGGCTGACATGGGTCCAGGCAAAGTAAGCACAGACCATTAGCTGAGAGATATAAACATAAACTGCAAAAGAGAGACTCATAAGCATCAGATCCTTCATATCTCCTTTCTTCTCTGGCTTCAGATTCTTCCCAAACTTCTCAGCATCTGAAATCAACCTTGTCACTGTTCTCTGGATCACTCCTTGGCTCTCTTCCGGTAATTTCTGGTTCCGACAAGACATCACAGTCAAAGATCTGACGCTGTGTCTGCTAGAGGCTTGTCTCGTTGTACGGTGGTTGTGGTGTGTGCAGAGTGGGTGGTAGAAGGTAGAGAGAGCTGCCATGAGAAAGATGAATAGAATAATTGAAGAAGAAAGTCTGAATAGTTTAGGGAATCAAAAGTGAGCAACAAAATATCTGAATTTTTTATACGATGGGGACAAAAATGATTTAACAAAAAAAAAAAAAAATGTGTGGATAAATAGATCTATTCTAACACACGGAGAGTCACAGCATCTTGAGTCCAAAATCTATCCAGCTCATTTTCAATAAACACACAATCAAGTGATCAACACATTATGATGACATGTGAGATAAATAAGAAAAAACAAAAATTAAAAAATAAGTCAAGCTTCTCTTTCTCGAAAGAGTGCTTCGTCATATATGTCCCTATCTTCTTCTACCCTAATATTAGATTATTCGGATAAGTTTTAAATTGGTTGCTGAAAAACCCGTATCAACTCTCAATATAATTTATTTAAAGATATTGGCCCACGCAACAAATTGCGATTGAGCAGCAACTGTGTCGATTTATCCTTTTTTTTTTGTTTCCCAAACTATTTTTTAAATTAAATATTTTCACGTGTCCCCATTCGCTGACGTCACATTCTTCTTTTTCTCTTTTTATTGTCTCATGAGAAATCGATTAAATTCATTCGAATTCAATCCTCTTCTTCATCTTCGTCTTCTCCTTCCTCAGGAAATTCCTAATTCTGTGTGTGTGTGTTTCAGAGATGTTCTCTTCCTCTACTCTCGTCTATTCTCTTACCCTCTTCCTCTCTCTTTCTCTTCTCTTCTTCCTCTTCTTCCTCTCCCCTCACATCCTTCTCTCTTCCTCCCGCCACAACCTCCTTTCCACCGCCGATGACCTCGACGACCTCTCCCTCTTCCACCGCGCCGCCGTATCTTCCTCTAACAACCGCCGTCTCATCTCCCTCTCCCCTGTTCCTCCCCCTAAGATCGCTTTCCTCTTCCTCACAAACTCCGATCTCACCTTCCTCCCTCTCTGGGAAACCTTCTTCCAAGGCAACGAGGATCTCTACAACGCTTACATCCACGCAGATCCATCCTCCGGCGTCTCTCCGCTTCTCGATTCGTCAATCAACGCCAAATTCATCCCGGCGAAGAGAACCGCACGCGCCTCCCCGTCGCTAATCTCCGCGGAACGGCGGTTACTAGCTCGAGCCATCCTCGACGATCCAAACAACCTCTATTTCGCACTCGTCTCGCAGCACTGTATCCCTCTCCATTCATTCGCTTACATCCACAACCACCTCTTCTCCGATCGATCCTCTAACCCTAGCTTCATCGAGATCCTCTCCGACGAGCCTTTCCTTCCCAAACGATACAACGCGCGAGGCGAAGACGCGATGCTCCCTGAGATCCGTTACGAAGACTTCCGTGTGGGATCTCAGTTCTTCGTCCTGGCGAAACGTCACGCTCTGACGGTGATCAGAGAGAGAAAACTGTGGAGGAAATTCAGATTACCATGCCTCGACGCCGAGTCTTGTTACCCTGAAGAACACTATTTCCCGACTTTGTTGTCTCTCGAGGATCCTAAAGGATGTAGCCACTTCACGCTCACACGTGTAAACTGGACCGGTAGCGTCGGTGGTCACCCGCACACGTACGGTGCATCGGAGGTTTCGCCTCAGCTGATTCACACGTTAAGGAGATCCAATTCGAGTTTAGACTACTTCTTCGCTAGAAAATTCTCGCCGGAGTCACTGCAACCGCTGATGGAGATAGCAGATGCTGTGATTTTCAGGGATTGATTTTGAGAATCAGTAAATAAAATAGGTAAACACTGAACCACCACTTGTAGGTTTACTTACCATTTGGAAACTACTCGATGAATCTGATTGGGAAAATTGACCAAAATGTGGAAGAAAAGAGTAGCTGAGAATGGAAAAGTTATTTGTATAGAGATGGAGGAAAAAAGATTGTATATTGATATATTATGAGTCCAGTTTGGATTGATTGAGAGTTTGTTTACTCAAGTATCAACTTTCTTTGGTTTCATATTTTTTTTCTTGTGTCAGGTTTCAGGAAAAGTTTAGAAGAAGTCTGTTATTGGCGCTCGAAGAAGAGTGGCAAATAAAGATGAAAGTCTTCGTGTGTGTGTGTGTGCTTCAAAATCACCCTATAAATAAATTCAAAAAAAAAAAAAAAATGGGTGTGTTTTTTTACACTGTATATTAAGGAAAGTGGATGGAGATATGGGTGTAAAAAAATGTAAATAGCTAGCTCCCCACCCAATTCACCAAGTTGGCCAAATCGGCTTCCTTTTTATTTCAGCTCCTTCTAAGGGGGAGAGAGAGAGAATGGTAAAAAGGCCTTCCTTCTCTTTGTTTCGATTAAGTGTGAATGAAAAAATATGTTTTATCGTCTTTAGTCTTTGAGTTGTCTTTTGTTACTTTGTGCCTGGTGGGTTACTAATTGCAATGTAACAAGAACCACTATTTGTCAAGCGTGAAGAAGAAAAAACATATCTCGAGTGAAATGATGATATTTGATGTAGAATTCCTATACTTGATTGTAACAATAGTACATGATATGCTATGTACCCACAAAAACAGAAGAGTACAAAAGGAGATGAATAATATCATCATGAGTTTGCTTCTAAACTCTCCCACAACTGGAAGGTTTTTCTGATTACTGGATCAGCTGAAAATCCTTCTGCGTATGCCCCTATCGCCACTAACAGGCTCCTCCATTTCTCCCCATTGTCCTGCACATCACCAAATTCTCTCTGTTACTTATCTCTCTTTGCTTCTTTCTCTGTTTTTCTTTTTCTTTTTACAACTAGTATATCGTAGTAGATGTGATTATGTAAGCCCTTTTGAATAGATAATAGTCATACTAACCTCTGGTTTCTTAAAAACAAGATCTCTCGTTTCAAACGGTACCATGTAATCGGGGAGATCAGTCCGTAAGAGCGCCTACCATTTGAACTAAAGTCCGTAAGAACATTATGAAACTCAAAAGCTGAAACAAATGGGAGAGGAAAAATAAAAAATAAAAAAACCTACCAACTTCTTGCTTAGCATGGCTTGATCCGCGTGAGCTATTAAGTTCTGTTGCAAAGATAAGTAATACAGAAAAATTAGGCATTGCATGTCAAAGAAGCTCTAGCTTGCCTATGCAGAGCCACTTCACTCACCTCTTTTAATCGTCCCTCCTTTATTTCATCAACAGACTGCAACAGATTCTCCAATGTGCCTGATGGTACAATAGTGATTAATAGATCAATGAACTCAAAGCATATAGTATGTGTCAACGACTAACCAAATCTAGATATCAGTTCCACTGCATGCACGTTCCCAATTCCATCAACTCCTGCACGTAACACAGACATCATTAGATCACTTTAGCCATACCCTGTCATCAATTGCTAAAGTTTTGTATCTCGCCATATTCACAAACGCAGAATATCAGAAACAATTCCGTAAGGAGTGAAGGAGGTGGGCGTAACCTGGAATATTATCAGACTTGTCTCCAGCAAGGGAGATGATATCAACAAACTGTGCTGGCTTCAAATTTCCAAACTTTTTAGCAAAATCTTCTTCTCCAAAAGAAACCATCCTGGCCATAAGAAGCGGTAGCATTGAGACCACTGAGTGAAGAAAGCAGACATATTAAACAGCCACGGGATATCTGAAATATATTTTCAAGCCACATCTATATCCTAATTACATAAGAAAACATGCCCACAGTCTAGTACGGTTTCTATAATAAGCCAAAGTTCTATAATGAGACAATGATTCATCTAACATGAACTTCTTACTCCGATCCGCGTGATGCTATTCGAAGAAGACGCAGCGAGGGAGAAAGAATCTGAAAGAAGTCTTTGTCCGGAGAGACGACTCGTACCTGTGAGGATGCAACAAACAAATAATGAGTCCACATCTATAAAAAGGACAAATTGAACAGACTCGTAGCATTAAACAAGCAGATAACACTTCTTGAATAGCTGACAATGATTACTTTGAAACCGGCACCAATGCTTCGCACAGCCAGTGTTCCAATAACATCATCAGCTTCTACACCTGGCACCTGTCTTCATAGAATTTCTACCCATTAGTGAGTAATCATCACAACAAAAGGAAATATGACAATCATGTGTATGGTTTACCTCTATAACCTTTATAGACATCGCCTTGATGGACGCTTTGAGATACTGAAGTCCTTGAACTATGGTATCAGGTGTGGGAGGACGATTACTTTTGTAGGCAGGGTACATGTTATGCCGGAAGTTCAAGCCTGTAAAATTACAAGCACAGAATAAAGATAGGTTTAGCATTGGTGAGACTAGATAAAAATCATCCTTCACGCACTGCACAAAGAAAAGGGAGAATCATGTCGAGATTAAGAGAGCAGAAAAAGCCTTAAAGAAGACAAGCGTTTTCATCACTTAGAAGGAGAGAGTATTAATTTGACATCCTCGTGACATCCTCAGTGATGATATTACATTCATAACCATCGAGTCAGCATACTAACTTAATTCACATGCAAAAATACCCATTTCTTATACTGTCAACTGATCTAACTAAGATCATTTACTATAGTTTGACCAAGGGAAACGTAGCTTACCTTTAGAAGAATGATAACCATTTGATGTATTAGAAGTACTGCCATAAGTAACTCCTGAAAAAGGCTCTATTTTGTCAAAAAAGTAAACTATAGACACTAAAAGTACCCAAAAACCTGAATACTTCCTACAACACCACAGAAAATAGCTAGACGTTCATGAATTTAACAAATTGTGGAAGACACAATGTCTGCATACACTAGGACTCACCATCATGGTCGAACACCACCTGCATGGACACGGATAATTAAGTCAGCAGGCTACCCAACATTAAGCAGTAAGGAAATGTGAAAAGAGAAAACTACAAGCTCTTCATCTGATTATCATTTATGACAGAGATAAAGCAAAATAAAAGATAAAATGGAAAGTGGAATATACCGCCACATGGGATGGGAGAAACTTCAGAACATCAATTATCTGCGAATGAAACACAATGAAGAAAAGGTAAGAAGCCGAATCCGAAAGTTAGAACAGTAAACAAGATAGAGATACTTAAGCCTAAAGTTGAGAAACACAATTATAAGAAACCACGATTACTTGAACAGCCACAGTAAATGCTACAAGAAGCTTCATCCCATCAACAGACTAAATACAATATAAATGAACTCTCGAGCACAGCATGAAAGATTTCACTTACAAGAGAAAGAGCTGAAAATATTGTTAAAACCCAGTCCGCGTTTCCATCAGCGTGAGTCAGATGACCATGATTCAACCTTGCTACACTTTTCCCAATCAAAATGACAGTAAGTGTGCGACCAGATGAAAAAAAAAAGAATTACATTCTATATATACATACCTAAAAGCTTATAGTAAGCCCTGTACATAATGGATGTCCCATCAATTAGCATCACCCTGCCATTTGAAGAAGCAGCACTAATTTTTGTTGTTCTTTCGTCTGATTTGAAGGGAGATGTTATAGACTCCGGCGCAACATGTTCATTTTCAGAATAAGTCACCGTATTGGAGAATTCAGAAACAGCAGAGACGGAACTGCAATAGCACTGAATTACAAGAAATCTATCATGTTCCCAGAAGAAACATTCAAATATTGACTCAGAAAACCGGAATACTGCGTAACGATTACACACTAGCTACGAAATCTTACACTAATCAGCTCGATAATTCAGATGTAGACAAAAGACAAAGTAAGAACACAGATAAATAATAACTCAGAGACTTGCGCGATACAGTATAAGTGAGCATCACCTTCGCGATGCGTGCAATGGAAGGAGAGATAAGAGAGGAGTTCCTATTGCACAGATTTCCAATTCTCCGAGGGTAACAGAGATTTCTCCATAGTAAACGGGAGTGATGAGACAGATGCATCGTCATGAGGTCACTGAAATAACTGTAACGAAGGTGCGTTTGGAGACACAATCACAAGTAACAGAATCAAAACACAAATCGGCGACGTAGACGAAGAAGCGGGAAATCCAAGAGCAAGCGAAGAAAGGATAGGAACCTTCCAAAAATGGGGGAAAGGGTTTTTTTTCAAGGAGGAGAAGAAAGGATTTTACCGCTTTTCTGTGTCTCCGTGTTTTTCTCGAATGAAATCTTCTGGCTCCCAAAAAAAAACTCGCCGAATACTCCATTTCGTAGTTAAGTGGGCCCAATCTCAATATGGGCCTTAAGAGCCTATAACCTTGAGTGTTGCTTTCTTCTACTTCAACAAAAACCTTTTAGACACAAGTGTGGAAAACCCTAGTGACGATCAACGATGACGCAGAAGAGCAATCAGTTCAAAGGCCAACAGAAGAGGAAGGCTGTTGCCCTAAATCGCCATGGAAAATCCGTTCAGACTCGTAAAGGTATTCACTTTTCGGCTATACATATGAATCCCTCACGATTTTCGTTTTCTCGGATTCATATCATCTTCTTCTTCTTCCAGGGAAGAGAAATGTGAAACCATCAAAGACAACGAAAGAGTTAGACACCGATCGGGTAATTTTTCTATTTTCTTCCATTTTTTGATCAATCTCAGTCGATTTGATCAAATGGTATTCTTGATAATAAGTGATATTGTGTTATTGAATGGAGCAGGAGCTTACGAAATTCATAAACCATTGCAATGAAGTGAAAGCAGCCAATGCGGCTTGCAAAGAAGGTGGTCAACTTAATATCCTCAAAGCCGAATCTCAAGCTGAACCATCCAAGAAATCCGCCAAATAGAGGAATCTGTTTTTTTTTTTTTCCTTCCATTGTCTCACTTTTTGTATTTCTTACAGCAAACAATCAACCGGTTTTGTCTTCGAATCAGTTATAATGTTATTGTTCCCAGTTTTGTCAGAAATACAAACAAAGTATGTGCTTAATAATGCCTTAAAACAGAGTAAAAAAGTATTGACTTCACGAGTGGTTGAATTTCCATACGCTTATGAATTTACCACTGTGAGCTGCTACTACCTTCTTCATCCCCATTGCTAAGCAACTGATTTGAGGCCGAGTTTTCCTCTCCATTTTATCAATTTCAATGTCTTGAGAAACTCTTTTTCCTCTCCTTTTCTCAACCACCACTTGGTTGCTCCTTCTCAAAGTTGTTGAGCCATTGTCGTCCATAATACAGCTAGACAGAACTCGACCACTCTTCTGATCAATCACTCGCAGTACACCGTCTATTCCACCAGCAACCATAACCGATGTATCGTTCCGTAACTGTTGTATCGAGTACACGACGTTAGGACTCACTCGTTTTTCCCACAACTGTCCCATTTTCCTGTGATAAAACTTGGTTACAATACATCTCAAAATAGTGTTTTTGTACAACCCAATTTAAAACTTGCATCTTTCTTCACATACCTGAGGTCCCAGCATGAAACATATCCAGCTGTTGTTCCAGAGAAGGCAAGATTGGAGCGTTGGTTAAAACAGATGGTCTGTATACCTGTAAAGAATAAGAGGGGGTTGCTTTACGCATTTTCTCTGGAGATGCTATCTGAAATAGAGTTTGGGTTTTACCTCCTGCAGTTATCGTGGATTTAAGAGTAGCCACTGGTTGATCTGACAATGGGTCAGACACTGTTATTCTCCCGAGTGAAGACCCGCTAAGAAATAGTTGATTGTCGCTCAAAGATAAGCACGTTATTGGCCCACCGTTCGTCCTGCCATTAGATAGTTTACAGAATCAGCCAATATGATTTAGGCTCTCATATTAAATTGTAAACAGCATTCATCACGATAACCAATATTTACAGCTTCACTTTTTCGGAGTTCCAAGACACAGAATACGTAGCTTACCTAATGATCTGTGAACATGTCTTACTGTACATATCAAATACACGAGCTGTTCCATCCTCGCATCCTACTACAGCTTCTGGATCAATGTAACTGGTTGATGAAGAAACAAAAAAAAATCTTTATCAGTGTGGATAGAGAAGTCACTCTCACAGGCGCTAGGTGGCCAAGTTGAAGTATCATGGCGATCATTGTCAGGTAACATGGACTATCAGTTGATCCATCTATAGGAAAAGGGAGCTCAGATTTCAAGAAAGAGGAAGGTTCTCAATAGCTCAATATTTCTAGAGTATCTTTTGACATTACCGCATACAAAGGCCCCTAGGAATCGTGCCTTCACGAGATGGAAAGATGCTTCTTTGTCCATTTCTCCTCCATATGCTAATGCGGGTACCAACCAAGCCAACAATCTCAAAATTAAAATTCAAAGTTAGAGATTTTACCCTTGCTCAAGATAGTTTGTTTTTCTAATTTTGAATCTATATAGCCAATGACATAATTTAGCCAAAAGGAAAATAGAGTACTTACACAGCGAATAGCCAGTTACAAGAGTGACCGATCCTAGAGATCTAGTGAGACAAAAGGTATATGA
The DNA here is from genome assembly GCF_000478725.1 of Eutrema salsugineum. Classification (NCBI taxonomy): domain Eukaryota; kingdom Viridiplantae; phylum Streptophyta; class Magnoliopsida; order Brassicales; family Brassicaceae; genus Eutrema; species Eutrema salsugineum. The sequence continues at coordinate 1,705,029 of NW_006256858.1, forward strand.
AAAAACTCACTGCTATACTAGTGCTTTCAGAAATTCAAAGCAGTGACTCGGTTGAGGTTTACGTATTTACCACTAATTTCATTATTCAGCTCATTGCCAGTTCAAGTAATGAACATTATTCTTGAATGTTATGCAGCTGAAACATCCATGATATACATATGAGTGTGCTTGAGGTTTACCTTACTCTCATCAAAATCAAAGTCGATCAAGGAAGAAGCATCAGGAAGTGAGTATTCTTCCATGCATTTGTAGCTGTTTAATGACCAGAGTCGCATAACCTGATAAAGTAGTCAAAACACCTTTGCCAATAAACAACAAATAGAGGACAACACATAATCAAATTGCATACTAAAAAGCCAAATTACTATTGGGAACGTTTACCTTATCACCAACGCCAGTAAGAAGCAAACCCTTCTTCATTCGACACTGAGAAACTCTGACATACATGACATTAGAACTCAGACATACATGAACATTAGTAGAATAAAACGAATTGGGAACATTTGCCTCACCGGTGTGAATGAGCTTCCCATCGCTCAATATCGATTCGACCCCTTAGTAATGCCATCTTGTGATGTTTCATTGCAAAATCCTCCACGTCTATCTCAGCTGGTCGCTCCAGTGACGTGGAACCGAGATGGTGCATCTTCCGGCATGAAGCTTGTAGCAGCTTCAGCCTCTTGATGACAGCATTCCTCAACATCAAATAGAGAAATTTCGAAAAAGCTCAACACGGGTTTGCAAAATTATTCCCAACTAAGTCTCTTTGCGGGAAATCCAAACTTCAAACCATGAAAATCGGAGAAAAAAAAGCTAGGGATTGGATTGGAGGGAGTACCAGGAATTGCAGACGACGGTACAGTGAACGAGGTCAAATAAATTAAGAAAAGAGAAGATGATGCATAGTATGTCGGCGTCTAAAGATTCGATCGACGTTGGTACTCTGCGTCGCATCTTTCTGGCCGATGACTCGCCGCCGCTAGTCTCTGTAATCACCATTTCTTTTCTCGCGGTTTTGGTTTTTGCGACTTGTGAGGAGAGAGAACTTTCTGTGTGAGCCAGAGGCTCTTGGTTTAGTAGTGATGATGTTTTTTTCTTGTTCGAATTAAATTTAATTTTAGTTAGAGATGGATCAAAAGAATTAAGGAGAAATCAAAACGTTGACCAAAAAAAAAAGGAGAAATCAAAACAACCCCCCCCCAAAAAAAAAAAATATACCTTAATAAGAGAAAAAAACTGTGAAATATGGAAATAACAAGAATTTTTTTATTACACTCGTTCCTCTCCAGTTTAGTAGAAGAAGATCATGTTTCTTTTTAATTTGTTCTATTTTTCATTTTCCTTCAGCAGAATGAATGTAATTTGTTTTCAACCACTTTTATTGCAAATGGTGATATACTAATATTTGAGAGGAATATAGGGTAACACATAATTTTTGTTCCTCTAAGATAACAACCATTTACACCATTAATTTGTATTTGCATAACAAAATTGATGTGGTTTTATGACATGAGTTCTTAGGCAGAATTGGAGTTTGGTTTTCTAATCTGGTTCGTCTTCTTAAAATTAAGGGAAAAAATAGAGACATGCATGTCGGAAGTTTCCATATTTTGAAAATAATTGCTCTATTTTAAGTAGTATGTATATAGTATCGAGTTTCTTGATGATGAAGCAATCTCTTTTGGGTATGAATATGAATATAGAGTAGCACTCGAAAAGTCACTTCCAAGGGAGTGGCTCTACGTACGTATACTTCTTTAATAGTCCCGTCATCTTTTTTACAGCTGATTAATTCGTAATTATGGCCGAGTATCAATTAACGAAACAGTATATAATGGTGAGGAGTCTAATGATTCGCTCAAAGAAGCTGAAAACATGGATGTCAATGGCTTCCAAGTTCTTCCTTCACAGGTATCATGAAATTAACAATTGTGCACACTTCTTGTTACTTTAAAACTTATGGTCTGAAGTCTATCAAAGTTTAGGCTTTCACTGAGATAAGAAAAAATTAATCTTATTGTATGGAACTTGTATTCCGTTCTTGGGAAGTTCTTAATTAGGCACTTTTGCAGGAAGCTGTCACATTTTGTAATTCATTGAGCAGAGATTGGCGTTTGAAGAGTGACACGGACACGGTTATATGAACCTTGATGGTCAAGTAATCCTCTCTGATGTATGAAAACAGAAAGTGGCACTTGAAGACTCGTGGTCGAGCCAGTTGGCTTTAGCCTCTTGCTCTTGCAAAACTTGTTTAATTTTTACTAATCGTCCATCGATCTTAATTAATTCGTAGTAAGTCACGATGAAGTTTTAACCGCATGTGGAATGATTCATAGGCAAGGAATAATGGAGACTGAGAATATAGACTATGATGAATAAGCTTAGTAACTGGGTGAGAAACAGAGTCCTCTGTTTTCAATTATGATACGTAATTACACATTTTCTTAGTTAAAATCTATGAGGCCTATATTTGATAGACATCCAGACATTGCAGCAGGGTTCAAGTCAAAGAACCAACTGAGAAAAGCATGTATGAGTTCCCTTCTCAGCTTGACCGAGATGCTGTGCCAATCACTTCAACAACTATCCAATGAAAGAAGATCTTGTCGAGTCAGACATTATATGAAAGAATCAGGATTTAAGGTGGATTTGTTGGAGAAGAAGCTGGACCAAGTAAAAGAAAAGAAGGAGAAAGAGCTCTCTGGTTTGGCCATACTCCAAGAAACTGAGGAAAATTTACTAAATCTGAAGCAATAAGTGTGCAGAGCTGGATGCTCTAGTGGATGAGCACAAGGAAGAGTTGTTTGATGACTTAAGCTCTAAGGCATTTAGTTTTCTGGTATCTAAGTTTCGCCCTTGGCTTTCCAAAATAAGAGCTCATCATATCTTGTCATTAAATATGTCTAATAAGTGGGTATTTTTTAGTTTTGGATCATAACTCGACCCTGACAACATCACGACCGCAAGATGCCTCGAATACTATTTGCCACTCTTGCATAGATAATCACGCTCGGCAGGATTTTTGGGCCTGCAGTTTCTACTATGAAAGCTTGATTACAAGGTGGCTGTTAATAAATCTCTTTATCTCTCTTGCTACTGATGTAAAAGGAGGAAAATGGTTCCCAACCAAAAAAAAAAAAAAAAATATAGCATTGATCGACTCTGTTGACTTGTGAGGGGATTGGCTTCAGTAGGCTTCACCACATGACCGAGAGCAATACTAGCAAAAGTTGATAAAGCTTACTCACTTACTTGAAGAGTCGTGGTCAAGCCAGTTGGCTCTATCTAGGTTTTGCTTAATATTCATTGGTCTTACCATTTATTTTATCCATAATTATGACACCATGAGCCAAGGCTGTTAGTATTCACCGCACCTCGCTGAGAGATGCTTTAAGTTTCTTCATATATATCTATTGGAGGAAGAAACTTCCAAACAAGGCAGAGGTCTTTTGCAGTGGCTCTAGTAAGTAAAGGCTCTTTATTCTCTGTATATTTTTTTTTCTGTATGCATCTCTCTTGATTTGATTCTCAACAAAGCATTTTTCTACTCTGGTTTCTCTTCCTCATGCACCTACACTTTAACTGTCTTCATATCAACGGTGAAGAATTCAGAGTGCATATCAACTTCTGTTCTTCATGATTCATATTAGAGCATTGACTTTTGTTTTTCCTGAATTGGAGTAGAGTATTGCTGCATTCTTTTTGCTTCTTAATTAGCCATTAGTCCTTTAGCTTTCACTCGAACCCTGTTTGATTTCTGAACATCAATAACTGTACTTAATTTTGCTACTGAGAGGCTCTGAGTAATTACTTGATTCTTTATTTTTGGTTAAATTTGTTTGCTTGAGATTGTGCTATATTGGCGTAAGTTTATGATTTGCATGAGTGATATTCAATTTTGTCTATTTTGTTTACTCAAGTTGACTCTTTATTTTGAGTAATCTTTACATCATCAATGGTGAAGCCACTTGATAAGAAGTTTGGTTGGGTAATAAAAGGACTCCTCTTTGCAATCCGATAAGTGTTGCAAATGGTTAAAAATTAACCTTTTTTCTTATCATGTTTGTTCGTCTATGGTTTTTTTTTTTAATATATTATTCTATTCAGGAGTACTTGAAGGCACAAATTTATAAGATCATGAATGGGTGTTTTGCTGAAGTTAATTTGTTTCATGTCTATAATCTGTATCATCTTTATTTGATCATGGTGCTCCTTAATTGAACATTTTTTGGGCATTTCATTCAATGTCATGTATATTAACCAACCAACTCCAAGAGACAACATAGTTTAAGTACTATTATTAGTCTTATAATAAGTCAATTGTGTTGTATTAAGTTTTGAAGCTTGACTGGTCATGTATTAGTTCTCTAATCATAATTATGCATGTTTGAGTGAAATAGATGAATTTCAATAATAAATATGTTTCAACGTTTACCAATAATAAAACCAGTAAAACAAAATTTTTATCAAAACATTATTAGCCACTTTGTTACATAATAATGTTTACTGACATTTGTTTTTTTTTCTTATAGATATTTGCAGTGGAACAATTTCCCCGAAGCATTATATATTGATTCTATACCTTTTGAATTTCCTCTACTTTTGGGATGGTTAAATCTATTGCCTAAAGGAAATGATAAGAACAACTTTGTAAATCATTTCCAAAACAAGCTTGACAACATGATGGAAAATCAGGTAATACTTCTTTATCACTATATAAACTACTTATATATGGTTATAATTTTTGTTGTAAACACAATACTTGATTATATATTCACTGGTTACATGACAACCTTATAAACTTTCTGGTCGTAACCTTGAATTGCCTGATGAGTACAAAGATCATATTGATATATTCGTGCACAACTTATATTTGCTTTAATGTGGTCGCATATAATTGCCCTCATAAGTTTTTCAAGCAATTGAGACAAGACAGCACAAGAAGTCAAAAATTGACATGAAAACACGATTTTGGTGTCTACGTTTTTATGTTTTCTCAAAACGTCTAAAGGCCTTTTAGTAATTTAGCATTTTTTCTTCTTTAATTCTAGTCCTCTTGCCCAATCACACATCGCTGAAGTGAAGAACAACTCGAAATTATGATTTCCGTTTGCAGTATTTGGATTGGTCGCTCGCAACTGAACATTACCATTATATGCCGGATTTTTTTTAAAAATCGGTGATTTAATTAAATAATTGTTATTGTCAAAAATATAACAATGTTGAATAAATAAAATGGTAACATTCACACTTATATCATCAGCAGAAAGTCATTATCTGAGGTGACCGTTAATACCGTATAAGGTGAGTTCACGATCTCACTGTTACAAAATATTTTTGACATTAGTTTTATATATTAGCAATGCTATTTTCTTAGACTTTATATATTTTTTATTTGATTAATTGATTGAACCAGTGTATATGATTTGATTCTACCATTTGTTATTGGACAATCATAGTGCAGTCCTTTTCTTAAAATTTGAGGAAAACTGCTTTTACTAACAAATTAGCAAACCTAGTATACAACTAAATTACCAAACTTATATAGCTTCAGTTAATTAAATAGTTTACTTGGAGCCATGTGAAAAATTGTTAATTATTCAAAACATCCTACAGTAGCTGTAAAAAAAAGGTCTATGATAATATTATTAAACGTTATGTTATCTGACTTTCACGTGAGACAAGAGATAACACTTTGAATATATGAAGGAGGCATGTTCGTTACTTCCTAATTTTTTTAAGTGACACAAGGAGATCTCATTAATTGACATCATGAAGCCAAACCATTGTTGCATGATGCTTGCTTCTTGTAGCCTTCACTCATAAAAGATCTCCAAACGTAATTTTAGCAGGAGTTGGCACTTTTAGTTCCTGAAAATGATTTCACCAAAACTAAAGTCATTAGAAGCAACACTAGTAATGTAACATGAACAAAGGAAAAAAAAAAAAAAAACTAAAAGCCAAAGATCTTTAATGAGAGGCGCCAAATTTTTTCTTAAAAAAGCCTATGCATAGTTTCTGTTTTTGTTGGAATGTGAAATTTATAACTCAAAAAAAAAAAAAAAACTATCTACAGTCTACATCATACTATACTTCTTATGTTTGAGAGTTTAAAGAAAATATTTGAAAAAGAGAACAAAATTTGAATCAATTCATTTTCATTTTATCAAGCTTTTTGGGATTGTTGTACCCCAATTTGGCTGCAGCCATTTGTGGATCATTAAAAACCCTTTGTATATAATCAAGTATTTTAATCAGTGAGGCATCTTTCGAATTTTATTAAGAAAAAAAACGTCTGTCCTAGCTCCTATAAAATTAAACAAGCATTAGGACGAGCGGACAACTTTAGAAATGGGAAAGGGATTAAAAAAAACTTTCAACTTTCAAATCATCATTTGAACACAAAAAAAAAAACCAGAATTTAAAAGAAAGAAAGATGAAACGTACGTTAATGTTTTCACTCATACACAAACCAAATGCCTTTTGACTGGAAACATTATTGTAGTAGTATCATTCTCAAGTGATAAGAGAGGGTATGGTTTCCCAATCCCATATCGCACATAGGACATATGGAGTATCGTCCTCTTTGATTTTGAAAACTTGGATGACGCCGTAAAGACTCACATTTTGAGCTTCTACGTTCGATACAACCTTAGGGTCAATAAGGTTTTCTCCATTTTATCTCTAAGAATCCTTACGATCTCCGTTTCTTGGGGGATGTTTTTGCGTTAATATTAGCATCAAAACATATATTGGCATCCTATTAAGTCTCCAACAATTATCCCCTGGAAATAAAATGCATAGAACAGAGATCTAGGATGATATATATATATATATATATATATATATATATATAAGAGGAAAGAGGGTTTAAGTACGTAAAGGAAAATACTTTTGAGTATGAAGGTGATTCCACATGCATCCAGATTAATTTTCCGGTTTCTTCTCACCATAAGGCATAAGCCATGATTGAAACCCCAACGCCCTTTAATGAAACTCACCATTTTCTGTTTTGTTTTTTTGTTTCTGAAAACTATTGTCTCGGGTAGGAAGATGAACATACAAATAATTAACAAGCTGACATTAGAGAATTAACCAATTCTCTCCTTCATTATATTTTTTTGAAATTGGAACATGTATCCTTGGATTTATCAAAGCTTTTTTGGATTGTTGTACCCCAAATATGGTTGTGGATTCATGAGAAACAATCTTTGCTATGTAATTAAGAAGCATTAGGCCGAGCGCAACTTTAGAAATGGTCAAGGATAAAATCTTGCATTTGAAAACAACAAAACAACAGAGTTAATAGAAAGAATTAAGGATGAAACGCGTTACGATCTAGCATAACGTTCAGGACCAAAGGTATCTTCAACGAAAGCAAGGTGTGATTTCCCATCGGGGCACATAGGAGTATATATCCTTGTCTACGATTCTCGAAGGTTCCAACTTCCCGTAACGCGGAGGCTGGGGATCAATAGGCTTTTCTCCATCTATAAGACTTTTCCAAGAAGACCACACTGAGTGTGCCGGAGGAGCTTCGGCTTCTTGGACATCATCAGGCAGTACAACGAGAACATTGATTTCCCTCCCGACACACGCTTCTCTAAGAACACGTTCGATCTGTGTTGTTTGCGTGATGTTTTTTGCGATTAGCAACAAATTATAGTAAGGACTTTTAAAAAATCTTTGGTTTGCCCAAACACGAATGTCAAATAACATCCTATTAAGCCTCACATGTTTATCGCCTGGAAATCAACAATACAGATCTAGATTATTACATACATATATATGTGTTGTAATAAAAGAGAAGACAAGGGTTTAAAGCTTAAAGGAAATCACTTTTGCGTATGAAGGTGATTCCATCATCCAGATTATTATCTGGTTTTTTATCACCATAAGCCAGGATTGAGACCTCACCAACATAACCATTTTTCTCAAGAGCTGATCTGATAGTCTCATGATAAGAGTCACCAAAAGGGATAGGGAAATCTTCCACGTCCCAGAAAACACTTGTTTTAGCATCTGCGACGGACAAACGTATAAACATAAAAATTAAACAGTTACGAAAACGAAAAAAAAAAAAACATTTTGTTTAGATCTGCTAGTTTAACATGACAGATCGATCAGATGAGATCTTAATCCAGATAAAAGACCAAATAAATCTCGACCAAGAGATAGATCTTACCGACGTAGACCGAGGCTAGGGCCATGGTTTCGAGGGAGATCGGAGATAATTACAAACAAACCAAAAAAAAAAAAAAGAAGAATTAGGGCTACTGACTTGTTGAAAAGATCAGGGTTTAAGAGCATGTACATCACTAAAACTGTGTTTGGGGTTCATAGCTTTATTAAATTAATTTTTTATTTATTTGTGAACAGTTAAAAACTACTTCATGTTGGTCTTCCATTAGTAAACCCATATACGGGTTGTAAACCGTCTTCGTCTCTGTGTGTGGTCTCCGTCACGATCCCGTAAACCCAAAAATACACTCAAAACAATCTCTGTGAAATCACCGACTATGGAGCTTGCAGAAACCTATGCCTGGGTTCCGTCGACGGAGAGAGGTCGGAGAATCCTGATCTCAAGCGACCCGAAGTCCGACCATCCTCTACACAAATGGTCGATCCGTCGTGATTCTCGACCTCAACAATCCTTTGAAGTTCTCTATCTATGGCGAGCATGCTTACCCAGCCACGGTGGCGCCATACTCCCCGAACGGCGAGTGGATCACGATCATGTGCTGAAGAAGGAGTTTAAGGTTTTGGCTCAGTTGTGAAATGAGAGAGAAAAGCTCAGTGAAAAAAATTTGTCCAATCACGACCTGCCATGTATTATTCTGAAGAGACAGTATGTTTAACCCGCAACGCGAGTATTTATTCAGGTCTCTAGCAATTTTTTTAATTAAAAAATATAAGTAGAAGAGAAAATTTGCTGGAGACGTTTCTTTAATAGGTACCGATGGAGACGTTTCTTCCCTACTTTTAATATTAAAAAAATTGGGAAGAGACCAAAGACTGTATTTGCATTGCGGATGCTCTAAAAGCACCTCCGATCAGTCAACCTGAGTTTGGGGTTGTTAATTTTATTTTATTAATATTTCTGTAATTTTAGAACAGTAATAAATATTTATTTTATTAAAAAAAATTCCTGCGACCAATCAGATGCGAACACATCTCCTATTAACCCCTCAACTCAGGTTGTTAACTAAGAGACTGGATGCTGATATTTGGACATTTTTTATTTATTTTTAAATCAAAATACATATGTTTTTGTGCCAACATTCTTCAATGGAGCTGCTCTTAGAGCAACAAGTTTATTAGAGAAACTCATATAAGTTTTTTGAAGAATATTAAAATAATAAAATGAAGATAAGAAACTCATTAAATTAAATTAAGTTAAGTTTAGAATATCAGAGAAACCCACATCATCATCGGTGAGATTTGAGAAGAATAATAATGGAGAAAGTTGGGCCCAAACTTAGGGAAAGAGGAAGAGATGGGTCGTCGTCATCATCAGCCTGTGCTTCGTTGTTCGAGGTTTGTTTGTTTGATGGTGACGTTGACCGATCGTCTTCTCAGATCGACGAGCTCTTCTCCTCTGATTACCTCCGTTCGCGTCGTCGTTCATGTTGGAGAAGAGAAACGACGGAAAATCATGGAAATGGTGGAGAGGAATCAGAGGAATATCGAAAATGGTGGAGAAGAATCAGACAGAAAACAAAAAATGGCGTCACTGTGATTCGTATAGAGAAACAAGAAGACGACGAAAAAATAGGAGAGAGAGAAAATGTTGAAGAGAACCAACCAAACTCTGCCACTTCATCTGCTAGGATCGATCCTTAAAATCCTTAAATAAGGATCGATCTCTGTATTTAACTCCATTAATTCAATTAAAAAAAAACTCATTAAATTAGAAGAAACTTACAAGAAACTACCGATAATCATGGTCTTATATATTTAGTTTTTGGGCATTTTCATTTATTTTTTAACAGAAATGCTTAGGATACTGGGCCAAAAACCTGTCCTCATACTTCAATGGACATGGTAGCTGCGGAGGCCGAGAGACTCTCATTTAACGGTCATGATCTTGTAGCATATGTTCTCCAAGAAACTACTTTCTTTTCAGCCGTTGGATCTCATGACGTGCATGGTAAGCTAAATCTCGATTCTACCCTTGAAGCTTCACATATGTTTTAATTGTATATATAGCAGACGTGAACTATATAATCTATGTTGTCCAAAAAAAAGAAATTGAGCATTATTTTCTTTAAACATTTTTTATTCGAGAATTCCTGAAAAAATCTCTGTTGGTAGATTATGTCCACTATGAGGCCAAACTGCCTGAAACGTAAGATCATCCAAAGAAGTTAAAAACTTAATAATACGATCGCAGTTTTAGCAAAGTATTAATTCTCTTCTTTTGCATAAGAATATATATGACTGAGGAACAAACCCAATTAAGGGAAATCCTTCCTTTTACCTGAATTAACAACACCATCGTCAACAACAGTTCTTACCTGAACAAAACCAGTTCTTCCAGCAGATAAATGTAGCTCCTCCAGCAAGAAAAAACTAGAATGTTGAAAGTTCCCCCTAAGTTTTATTCTTTTGTGTCTGAGAACTATCCTACTTTGCTTATAGTTTCCCATTCTTCTTTTGTGTCACCACTTCATACCCCTGATGCCAATTGCATGATAATAGAATTGCAGATTGTGGCCATTCTGTTTAAGCTAAGAATATTTATGTATGACTTTACACACAAAAAAATTATAGCCACAGCAAAATTAAGGCCATTGTACAAGAATATTCTTACTGCCTCTGCCAGTGCTGCAAAGCCAACTTAATACTCCTAACTTTCTCGAAGCCTTATATAAATTCAACAAAAAAGCTGGACTGATCAGACCCTTTATACTTGCACTAACATGTCTATAGTAGGAACGACCACCAGGCCGTGAGGCTTTCCCAGGTCTACAAAAAACAATGAAACCATCCAAAAAGACAAATGAGCAATTAATCAATAAAGAATAATGACTAGCTAGGACATGCCAAACGAAAGAACAAGATCACAAGAAAAGCACCAGACCAAACTTGAAACAACACTAATTAAGCTCAGAATCAACATCAGTTTCTCTTGGAGGTTTCAGCATCATCAGTTTCTCTCTGACGTTTCGCAACGGAATTATCATCATCATCAGTTTCACTTTGACGTTTCAAAAGCAGCTGACTTAACCCCCACCGCTTGTTCTCGTTTAATTTCAGCCACGTACGTACAAGGACACATCACTGTTGATAGCATAATTTCCATTCCAAAGGCTTGACCAATGCCAAATAAAGCATACATCATGAAAAGGCGGTGGGCAGGTGCCATCAGGCACTACTAAGAAAACACCGAAACCAAGTTCATCCATAGTATCGAGAACATGTCCCATGTTCCCTTCCCTTGGGATGTCTTTTGCAATTACCATGATATTTTTATTATCACCTGCCCCGTCCGGTTCTTCAATATTATCGAACGTCCACGTAACCATGTCATAATACATACGATTAAGCCTCACAGTTTTATCATCCGATCCATATGTGAAAATAATTCCGGCTGCATCAAAGTGGTCATAAACTGGAGGCGGTTGCACCCTATCATAAGCATCGATTTCAATGCTACCATAAACGCCCTCTCTCTCTCTCTCTAAACTTTCTTTGATTTTCTGACGAACTGAAAAGAGATTTTGACCATCAGGGATTGGGAAATCCACCACGTCCCAGTAGACGACTGTTATATCATCATCTGCGAGAGGTTTCCATACAAAAATGGACATTATAACGCTAAAATGATTACCAAACGAACAAACAGAAAACATTAATCAGATCTAATCCTCCAGGTAAAAAGACAAAAACAATTCGAGCGACGAATTTCGCGACTCTAAGAAAAAGAAAAAAAAATGTATTAGGGTTAGATAAAGATATTGTCGCATATATGTTCTCCGTGGGATATATCACGTGGTTTTCTAAATCTTGATTCTACCCCTTCGTGCAATGCAGATACAGCCAAGTAGATGCGGGCAATTACGTAACTTTCGTTCAACAATATCATAAAGATTTCGCCTAATTAATTAAAACTTATTATAAAGATGCTGGTGCTTGTTTAAGTATAACTAGATTCTAACTCTGTGCATCCGCACGGAAATATGTTTTATTGTTTAACGAATTTTGTAATATAATTTGTGTTTTTGAGTTTAGATATAATTATTTTTAAAAATATATTTTTTAATAAGTGAAAATATTGATTTTTGTGTTTAGATATATTTTTATAGTATTAAAATTAATTATAATTACAAAAATATAATTTTAACCCGTCCGCTAATATTAATTTAAAATGAACTATTATAAAAACATAATTCTAACTTTTCCGTTCATATTACCTTATAATATAAATATTTATTAAAAGTTTGAGATGTATTAACAGTGTTATTTAGCATTATAATTTTCTAAAATTTAATCAACGAAGGGGTACAACTGGTTTTTCAAACCACATTATAGAGTGTATGTAATAATTTTTATTTTTTTATGTTTTTATTTTGTATGAAAAATATATTTTCGATATACATATATAATTCAAAATTAGTGATTTTAGTTACCAAAATATTTTTAACACAATTTTGAATTTTAAAAAATATATTTTAATATTTAAATTATACATTTGAATTTTACCTATTATTTTATTATTAATTTGTAAATAAATCATAATCGTAAATATATTATATAAGCAACATAAATATCATATCATTTATATCATTATAAATATTTTATATTTCAAATACCATTATTTTTCATATGTGAATTATTTTTTTTCAAAAATTCTAGATATTTTTGATAAAAATTTTTAATAGTATAAAAATTATTTAAATTAGAATCTTTAAATCAAATCTAAATTAATATCTGATTTCTTATTTTTAATCAAATCAAATCAAATCTAAATTACCTATATTTAAGGAACTCTAAAAATATTTAAATTAATTACTAATTTTCGAAATTAAATATAAATAATTATTAAAATTATTTTTAAATACTTAAAAAAAATTAAGAGTGTTTAGAAGCAAATACTAAATGTGCTTCTGTTTTAATATAATAGACAAGGATAATCTTACATGGACAGTATGTGTATGACTTGGTAGATTTATGATCATATTTATTGCTTTATTTTTGGTTTTCGTTGGTCTTGACTCGAAAATAATGTCTTGGTTTTTGTCGCTTTAGAGACTTCGACACATGAATAATCCTCGCACTACATTCAGTGCTGTGCGAAGGTTTATAGGGACTTAAGGCAAACTAAAAAAATAGGGCCTTTTTCATTTAAAAAAAAAAAGGTTTTCTAACAAAAAAATATAATATAATTTTAAAATCATATAAAATATTCAAAAATAAAATTTTAATCTAAAAAAACTAATTAAGACATAATCTTTCTTCCTTCTTTTTCAATAAACTTTTTCACCAAACTCTCATAATCGAGGTCCTTAACTAGTTTTCTTTTTATAGATATGATAGATAAGCCATTCAATATTTTTTGTGACATAGTTGATCGCAACTAAGACCTTATCAACTTCAACTTTGAAAAACTTCTTTCAGCCAAGGCAACTGAAACTGGAATCGTCAGCAATATCTGATAAGCAATCTATGAATTTTTTTTTCTCTTGGACTTTAGGGTTTTGGTCTTATTTTAGGATGTTATAAAGCCGATAATCTAAACAAATCTTAATCAATTTCCTAAAACTATTGGGAGAATGTAATTTTAATCTATTTTCTATATCTATTTCTTTTTTTCTCTCTTATAAACAAAAATAAGAAAACATCTTATGTAAAAAAAATCTCATACCAACCATAAACCACTTAACCACCTCTTAAGAAAATGGAGGCCCTGAAATGGGGATTGAGACGAAAGCCTTTTTCACTATGATAAGCACGACTCTGACTACATTATACGCTTTCCAAAGCAAGTGCAACATTTAGTTGCCCTTTTTTGGGTTAAGGAGACTTTGGACCGTTCGAGTATACACTTACACTCTTACGAGATGATTCCATCAATATATGTTACAGAACTGCTTAGTAAAAATCTGAATACTATATTATACGTTGAATGAACAAATTGACCAATCCAAAAAAAAGAAAAATAGAAATTGGCTTCAAAGCGAAGCACTTGAGTTGAAAAAAAAAGGAAGTTAAAATCATTCCACGGGCCGGCCCACCGTCTCGACCATCATACACGGGTTCCCAATGACCAAATCATCCCACCGTCGTGACCTAACCGACTTGGTCAACCCCGTGAGCCACCCAACCACTTCCTCCATTCCAGGCCGTTTCTCTCTACACGTTCTCACGCACTTAGCCGCCACTAATCCCAGATGGTTCCTCACGCTCACGTCCACCGGAGCACCGATCATCGGATCATATATCCCACCGATTTTCCCTCTTTTTATCATCGGAATCGCCCAATCCACTATAAACGACGGCGAGTATCTGACGTCGATCGCTTTCCTCCCGCTTATTATCTCCAGCAACAAGATCCCGAAGCTGAACACATCCGTCTTCGTGCTCAATCTATCCGCCGTGACGTAATCTGGGTCCAGGTAACCCATCGTTCCTGCAGGCGGAGTCGATTTTACCTTCTGATCATTCGCATTGCACCTGATCGCTAATCCGAAGTCCCCTAGCTTCGCGTTGAGGTTCTTATCCATCAACACGTTCGCCGATTTGATGTCTCTGTGTATGATCGGTGGCTCCTGGGAATGTAGCAGATGTACGGCCTTTGCTATCTGAAGAGCGATTTTGATTCTCTTTCCCCAGCTCGATATCGCCGTACCGGAATTCAAAGCTGAATCGGAGTGAATCACGTCGTATAAGCTTCCGTTACCCATGAATTCCACCACGAGAAGAGGATCCTTGGAGTTATCGGCGCTGAAACCTAGGAGATTCACGAACCTAGGGCTCCGGATCCTCGAGAGGATCTCGAATTCGTTGTGGAACTCTCGGCTGATTTCCCTGGATTTCGAAGGCCTCTTGACGGCGACGAGACGGGAACCGATTACTGCCTTGTAGACGCTTCCGTGGCTTCCACGTCCGAGAAGATTGTTGATCGCGAATCCGCCTGTGGCTGCTTCGAGGTCGCGATGCAGGAAAGGACGAAGTTTGGGGCGGTCTTCAGGGGGAGATTCGGGAGGAGAAGCTTTGCTAGCGACGGATCCGGATGTGGATGCGGAAGATGAGACGACGATGGCGACGGCGGATCCGGCCTTGCAGGAGAGATAACCCATCGAGTCGAGAAAAGGGAGAAGAAGGAAGAAGAAAGGGAAAAGGAAAAGGAAAGGTCTGGAGGCTGGTGGCGTAAGTAGTCATTTTGGTAATTAAGGGACATTTGATTAGACACAAGAAAGTGGAGGAGTCATGATTCTATTTTGTTTGATTAAATATATTTTTTTTCTTAATTATGTCAAAGTTGCTAGGGGTGGGCACTTTGGTTTATTTTCGGGTTCGGTTTGAGTTCGGTTCGATTTGGTTAATTCGAGTTTAATAAAATTTTAACCAAACTCAACTGAAATAAGTTTGGTTCGGTTTGAATTCGGTTTGGTTTAGTTTGGTTTGGTTTTAGTTTAGTTTAATTTTAATTCAGTTTTAAGAAAATCAGTTTAAAGAAAAGAAATGATGTGTTGGTTGGTTTAGGTGAAATTTAACATTCCACCATATTTCAAAAAACTAATATTATGATCTAACTAAAAAGTTAAATAAAATAAATATATTAGTTTTTTGGTTTGGTTCGGTTTAAAATCAAATTGAACTGAACTGTTTGGGTTGTGAAAAACTTCAACCAAATAGGTTATATATTAAAAATGGATCGGTTCAGTTCGGTTTAAATTCGATTGGTTCGGTTGGTTTAGTTCGATTCGGTTTTTGTGCCCACCCCTAAAACTTGCACCTCTAAGTTTTATTATCACTAGATTTATACCTAATAATACTAATTTCAGAATGTACGCCCTATTCTTAAAACAGAAATATTTTTAATGTTTGTTTTCAAATACTTCCAATTTTTTTTAAAAAAATTATTAATATAATTTAAATAAAAATATTTTATTTTATATTAATAATTAATTCCAAAAATTAGTTATTAGTTTAGACTTTTTAGATTTTTTAAAATATTAATTATATTTAATATAAATTTCAAATTATCTGAAATATTTAATAATTAAATTTAGTTAAGAAATATTTATATTATACAATAATATGATGAAACTGATTAAGATTATGTATTTATACTTAAAATTCTATAAGAGTTAATTTGTTATAAGATAATTTGAAACAATTAAACGAACGAATTAGCTAATTATAAATATATTATTTTTATAATTAATAACACAAATAGTAAATAAATATCTTATTTTATTTTATCATAATCAATCGATCTAAAGTATCAAATATTCATATTAGTAAATATTTATACTATACAATAATATAACAGAGCATATTAAAGTTATACATTTTTAATTACAATCTATACGAATTAGTGTGTCAAAACATATAAAATATTAAAAAATAATTTGAAGCAACTAAAATAATGAATTATCTAATTCATATATATATATAGATATATATATAATGTTTATGTGTAAATATCTAAATTCACATAGTAGCATAGTTCATCATCAACACTAGATCGATATAACTTAATTAACTCATATTTTTTTTACTAATATACAAATCTTTACTATATAAAATTAAACTATGGTAATAAAAAAATTATATCTAAGCAAAAAAAAAAAAATATATATATATATATTATATATATATATTAAAAAGAAACAACAAAAAATTCTGGACGGATATGACTGGTTTTGCTTACATCTTAATCTAGATCCAAATTAGTTAATTAGAGGATATTTATTCATCACGATCACACAATCATTTGCTTCAACGGCCAAGATACTGCCACGTGGTAGTTTGTTGTTTTAGCGCGATGGAGGGTGACGATGGACGAGATGACGTGTAATAAAACTATTGGCTAGACACGTTGTAAGGAGTAGTTAGTTCCGTATAAAATCTGAAACAAAAATTTGCTCAGTCGCAAAACGGGAAAAAACCTTAAGCCTTTATCACTGATTTAGCCTGCCGCCGGGAAGACGAGATGACGGCGATCTACTTCTTCCGATGCATGTTACTGTTGCTTGTGATAGCGATGGTGGGTCGTTCAAGTGCTGAGAAAGCTAACTCCTCCGGGGGAATGGTTTGGTCCACTGCGAGAGATGAGGCGGAATTGGTAGAAGATTCCGGCGTGGTAATAGGAGAGCAGGATCAAATCGACGGTGGATTTTCTTCCCTGGACGGGATGTTACACTGGGCTATAGGTAAATTATCTTTCCCCCTGCTCTTCTTCTCCTCTAGATCTGATTCTACCTCTGAATATCTCCGGTAGGTCACTCGGATCCTGCGACACTTAAGGAAGCAGCTCAAGATGCACAGAAGATGTCTCTGGATGAGTTACAGAAGCGTCAATTAGAATTAAAGGTGACAAATTTGCGACTCTGGTGTTAGTTTTCTGCTTGCTTTTCTATGGAATCTAATCTGAAACTAGTTATTGAACAGGAGCTGGTGGAGAAGCTGAATATGCCATCAGACGCGAAGTTGATGCAAATAGCTATAGATGACTTGAACAATTTGTCCTTGTCTCTGGAAGATCGTCACCGTGCTTTGCAGGAACTTTTGATTCTCGTTGAACCTATTGATAATGCAAATGGTAACTTGAATCCTTGGCTTCTTCTTAAATCTCTTATACAGTCACAAGTTTTGTTCCCTTGATTGTGTATTTTCCTGGCTACGGTTTATTCATGAGTCTGATCAGCCGTTGCTGTCAATGCAGATTTGAGCAAATCAGGAGGGCTTAAAGTTGTCGCTGGAGAGCTTAACCATTCGGACCCAGAGGTAAGGAAACTAGCTGCGTGGGTGCTCGGGAAGGCCAGCCAAAACAACCCATTTGTTCAAGAGCAGGTCTGTTTCCGTTCCGTTGTTCTTGCGTAGCAGAACTGTGTGTAGAAACCATCTGAAACAAATCTTGCTTCTTCTTTTGTGAATTTGGTAACAGGTTCTTGAACTTGGGGCTTTAACAACTCTGATAAAGATGGTTAACTCCAGCTCTGCTGAAGAGGCTGTGAAAGCACTCTTTGCTGTTTCTGCGTTGATACGGAACAACATAGCTGCTCAGGACATGTTTTATGCAGAACGTGGATACATTATGCTTCAGGTGAGCACACCAGAAAGACATCACATCAGGCTTTGTTCATTAATTCTCTGAATTGGAAAAACCCAAACACGTTTCTTCACTCTGCAGGATGTAATGAGCAATGGGAGCTTGGATATTAAACTGAGACGAAAAGCTGTATTCTTAGTGGGTGATTTGGCTGAGTTTCAACTACAATACACAGAGAAAGCTGAACTTCCTGTATACAGTGATCGTTTGTTCCTCAAGTCCGTGGTCGATTTGATCGTTGTGCTTGATCTTGATCTTCAGGAGAAGGTGAAAATCTTACAGGGCCCATGACCTTTTTTGCCTCTATGAATCTTGGTGCACATCTCCTTCTAACTTATGCTACTTTGAAATTATGTTTCAGGCTCTCACAGCAATCCAGAATCTTCTTCAGTTTAAATCCATAGAGCCTCGGATTCTCAGAGACTTTTGCGGGTTGGAAGGAGCTTTAAAGACAATGAAGCTGCAGCTGGAGGAATCAATGGCGGATGAAAACAAGAGGGACTATGCTGCAGATGTGGAAAGCCTACGTGGTGAAGTGGAAATGATCTTCCGCGGAAAGCTTGGACTTTTATGAACCCATGATTAGTAAGAAAGCAAACTCCCTGTGCGTTAATTTGTTAGTGGGAAAAGCTTTAGCTGTAGGAGTTGTCGACAAATTTAGTTAACTGCCTTAGATAGATTTAAGATGTGTAACTTAGGAGGATCCTGCTGATCCATTTTGCATGCTATCGTCTCTACTTGAGAGGTTTTCTTCCACACTTCTTAACTTCCATATCCTGTTTGCAAGGTTTTATGTATAGTATTATAAACTTACACTATTTGCTTGATTCGTGTTCCGTGTAAATGATGGAGTTGCAGAGACTATGATGTTGTCGTAGTGATGATAGAATAAAAATAATAATAATAAATAAGTCACAATAGAGATCACTCAAGATGCTGTTATGCTCTTCCTGATCGCGGCTGCAACCGCGCCTATGGATGCATACTCTTCAAGAGCCCTCTCAAATATGTTGCACCGTTTAAACTCTGGTTAGAAAAGCCACAAACCAGTCACCATCACAAACCCAATTGTCAAAACCTGACTGATTTCTGTCGGGAATCTCCACCTTCCGGTACGGTTTTCTTAATGGTGATCTCCACCGTTGTGCAAAGTCCGCTTATAAGAAAGAACCACATTGCCTAAACACCAAGAGCCCGAGACCAGTTCTGCCCCAAGACAGAGAACAGATGAACCGTCGGTTCGCGCACGGTAGGCCTTAGGATTCCGGTGACCGTCAGATTCCATCGTCTCCCCCATAAATCCTGAAGTGATGTCGCTAGATACAGCTTGTTACGTTTGAACTGTGGTTCGAGCTCAAGACCTGACATTGCTTGAATCACGGTGGCCGTAGCAGTTGGGATGAGCTCGAGGGCGAAATAGGTATGAATCGCGTGGAGAGTCAATACGGCTTTCTCGGGGAGAACAAAAAGAGCCGCCTTTATGGTATTATTCAAGGGACCCTCCCTGGATCATCCATGGGAGTGTGATGTGGTAGGTTTAGGGCACAGCTGAATTCTTGATGGGCAAGTAAGAAACAGCTAAGGAAATAGGGAGAGAGAGAGAGAGAGAGAGTCTAGAATTTGAAGAGAGATGACATCGACTTAAAGCAAGGAGAAAGAGCTTGAAAATAGCAAGCCAAGCTATGAAGAAAGCCATGCCGATATTGGTACAGGAACCATAAAGAAAATGAGCGAGACAGGTATGAACTGTATGATACAGTCTATATCAGCCTTCTGATTCCTTTTGGAACCAATTTGGCAACGAAAAAAGCGTAATACAATGAGACGATCACTAAACCCCACGCCTTTATGAAACTCACCATTTCTTTTTTGTTTTTTTTTGTTTTTTGCTTCTGACATTTCAAGTCTCCGGGAGGAAGGAAGAAGAGGAAGATGATACTAATCAACAAAACAGACACAGAATCTTACAAAACGTGTCATACGCCATCGATGAAAACAATGAGAAAAGTCTTCCTTTCTTTCTTTTTCTATTCGTAAACAAAGTTGACAATTGACATTAATTAAAGAACCAATTCTCTCCTTCGTTTTATTTTTTGGCTTTGGAATATTTAATTGCGATAAGATATGGTAATTGGCGTAAGGTTTATTCCATCGTAATTTCTCTGGTCATAGCGTCTCAAGGTAAACCATCATCGGCTCTTCTCTACTTTTTTCTTGTAATCTCAAAATCACAAATCCTATCTGTCGTTTGAATTTGGATCTCTTAGTTAATTCTTTCCTTCGATTTTTTTTTTTTTCTTGGCAAGGATTTCAGAAGAAACCAACTTTTCTCTGTAAGCGTATCTTCCTTAATTAAGTCATGTAAAAAATCTTTAGTAGTTGACTACTGTTGTATTCATCCACTATGTTGATCAGGAACAAATTCTCTAATAGCATCATCGCTTTAATCAAAAACACCTAATAATATCCTTATAACTCCAGAACAGAACAGGTGCTTTCTTTGAAGATTTGGAGTTTAGAATCAAAGATTAAGATGGATGAGGAAGAAGTAGAGGTTTGGGATCGAGCATCAAGAGGATGTAGTCACACTCACAGCTGCAACCCTCCAGGCCCAGAAGATGCTTCTCACTCACACACATGCTTCCACGCTCACACTCATCTCATCATCCCTGTAATACATAACTTACTTTCTCTTATCTTCTTATATGATATATATTCTAAAAGATATTTGAATGGCTTGTTATATAGATTTATGTATATATATATTCATGTTTTTCCAAAAGGATTCGGGAGAGAATGATCATTGTGACGGTAGCAACAAGAAACGGTCATGTGGGAACAGAGAGGCAGTGAGGAAGTATAGGGAGAAGAAGAAGGCTCGCACTGCGTACCTTGAAGACGAAGTGAAGAGACTGCAATCTCTGAATGAGCAATTGATTAGAAAGCTTCAGAGCCAAGAAATGGTGGAAACCGAAATCATCAGACTCCGGACTCTTCTGGTAGAGATGCAAGGCATGATTGATGGTGAGCTTGGTGGTTTCTCGTTTCAGAAGCAATGCAACGGCTCTGGTTTTGTGTTCAAAGAAGGTGATGTCTCCTTTTGTTTTGGTTTACAATCTGATAAGTTGATGGAAATATCACAATGGAAAGTAGAAGAACTAGTAAATAACTTATAAATATGAAAGAACGGTGATGATCACTAGTATGTTAAATGAATAGTTGAATGATGGAATAGCAGAATAATAAACTAGCGTCAACACTTGAGCTGAACGAATTTATGGTTAGTGACTATAAAATACTGAATTTTTTTTGTAGATTAATGGTTTCATTTTCTTTGGTTATCTTTTTAACATATGCATTCGTATATGCTGTAATCACTTTGAAAAAATGTAAAAGATTGGGTAAGTGTTTTGAATGATTAAAAACTACCGTTCTTAAACCTCTTAGACGTAAATAAATGGTATACCATTCATCACCATATTTTTTTTATTTTTGACAAACGGACTTTTATGATTAAGTTTTGTTTGACCTGGGTCGTAATCACACAGATGAATGCGACGTAGCAACAAGGAACGTGATGTGTGAAGCGGCAATAGTGGAGTGCAATGAGGGCCAACCACTTGATGCTATGCACTCCTTTGTTCCGAGTTCACCACCATTCTCACGTTAAGCCTCTACAGGTTGTGGTGTTCTTTGTATATATACATATATACCGGTTTAAATAGGGCATAGAGGTTGGATACATCATATACAAAGATTGTAGTCTATTTCACATATGTCTAAACTAGAGGTACCAAAACATATTTGATTAGATTCTGATTTTGAAATGAGGAGGACAAGGAGGATTGTAGTTGTATGTAACTATGTATGATGATGATGATTGTGGGCTTGGAAGATCTTTGGGGGTCCATTTATAGATTCTATATATGTGGGTATGGTGAAAACCCAAACCAATAAGGATAAGGTATGCATGCAGACATGAGTGTATGTATCATATTTTCTGAGGGCATATGAAAATCCATTGGTGTGGACTTCCCCAATCATTGAATTTGCTTCAAACATTTGCACCTAATAATCATTCTTCCCTGTAAATTTTTACAGGGGAATCAAATATCTATGGATGGGTCAATGATCAGGCCGCAATGTTAGATTTCTCGGGTAATTATTTTATAAAGAGATTATAATAATACTGAAGCACATAATCATAGAGTGAGGTGTTAGGTGCCTCGGCTCCTGTGACTATACTAGACCACTGCTTTTGACACCCAAAAAATAGCTATTATAATCATTGCTTTCCCTTGTGGGTCATTCTTCTTTTACAAAAAGGCTCTTTCGAAATTTAAAATTTTGAAATATACTAATTCTTTTAACCCTACATTAATTTAGAACAATGATGTCTTTTCATCTTTAACCCTACCCTCTCATATTTTGATGTTTTAATATTTCATAAAATTAAAAAGTTTTTGAATATGTAGAAGTTATATAATCTATTTTTTCTGTCAAACATGATCTATAAACAAAATTAAATATGTTATAGTTCCACTACTTCAAATGAGAAAACCTATGGACATGGTCAACACAAGCTAACAATTTCTATATTCCAGATAGATTGAACATGATAATCTTTTTTTCCTATATTCCATGACAGATATCTTTTTTTTTGTAAGACAGATTGATCATGAAGCATGCAATAATGATTGAATCAAATATTCAGCAGTACTGCAACAGTACTAACTAAATTTAAAAGTGTCTAACCAAACAAATAAATCAATTAAACTAACAAAAAAAATAGTAGCAGAGATTAAGCTGGGGGCAAGTGACAATTTGGATGACATGAAATTTATGTTTCCTAATTGCTAAGTTTATCTTAAATGATAATAAAAAGCAGTTTAAATTACAAGTAGAAGAAAACAATTAGAAAGAAACCTGAGGGGTTTATTACCTTTAATTAACAAAAGGTTTAGTTTAGTTAAATGTGTCCCTACAAAAATAATGATGAAAACGAGAAAGGGACAGTAGGAGAGAGTGGAGACCCCAGCGATACAGCTGGTCTGCATATCAATCACCGGCGCGTATGAAATACGCGCCTCAACGTAAAGCGCGTGGAGTTCAGTTTCCAAATGAACAAGAAAAAAAGGTTTGTGTCAGAGAACGTGCAATGCAACCATCTTTTGTTTTTTTGGCTTTTAAAACAGTTTACATTACAGTCTCTCTTTCTCCTTGTCTCTGTCTCTCTCTTTCTCTCTTCTTCTTCTTCCACTCGTGAAAGAAAGACCAGAGAGTTTTCTCCTGATCCCAAATCCGGAAGAAACTTCCTTCATTACTCAGATCTACTCAATTTAAGTACGTAAATCTTCTCTCTCTCTGACTCTCTAGAGAAGATTAAACTTGCAATTTTTCGGTGATAGAATCTTAACATATCTTTCTTCATCTATTACCCAAAGGTTCAGTAACCGTCAGTAACCTGCAGGAAATTCACTATTGTACTGAATAATGTTCTCCACAGAGATTCTTGTGTCGATCATTTTGACTTTTTCAGGTAATTAAGATTACTTTTTCTTCCTCAATCTAAACTAGTAACGTTTACTAAAAAGCTACGCAATACGATTTTTTTTGTTTCCATTAGAAATTTTCGGCATGCAAAAAAATTTCCTTTTCTTCTTTTTTTCCGAAAAAGTTTTTAGTTTTTTTCTCCAACTCTTTTTCTTAAAGTGTAATTTTTTTTTTTTGTTTCTTCTTCTCTTCCACTTGTAACTTATTAGAAGCACGCGAGAAGGAAAATAAATAACTTTTTCTACTGTTTCTGCTTTTTAAAGTTTGATTTTTTTTTTCTTCTTCTTTTGCTGGTGTTTCGCAGGAAGCAGAGATGAAAAATTATAGTGAAGGTAGTATTGTAGATAGGTTTATAAAATTTGTAGCTTAGAAAACAAAAGAAAAAAAGAAAAAAAATAACAACACCTTCAACTAAAATCCAACACAAGAAACCAGAGAGACCTCTTAACGACAACAACCTCTCTGTACACAAGACAACAAACACTCTCTCTACAAAAGCATCACTCTTTCTTCTTCTCTCTACTCTAATACAAGAGAGAGAAAAAGCCATGGATGGGTACGAAGCAACTAGGATTGTGCTCTCTCGAATCCAGACCTTAGACCCAGAAAACGCATCAAAGATCATGGGTCTTCTCCTTCTCCAAGATCACGGTGAGAAAGAGATGATAAGGCTAGCTTTTGGTCCAGAGACTCTAGTCCACTCTGTAATAGTGAAGGCCAAGAAAGAGTTAGGTCTCATGAGCTGTTCAAGGCCAACATGGAGTCAAGAGGAGTTAATTAGCCCTAAGAACAACCGTGGCTCTTCTCTTAATCCGGCTTCTTTACCCTTCTACGCTAATGGAGGAAGATCGTCAAGGGATTTGACCAACGAATTCGAGTTCATGGATGATGTGAACCCAAGAGCTGATTTTTTGGGCTCTGTGCATGCGAGAAGCGGTAGCTGCGTTTTGGACGGTTTAGGGTATGGTGATTCCGATTTAGGGTTTGGAGGTGTACCCTGTTCTTATTTCGCTAGAGGCTTCTGCAAAAACGGAAGTAGCTGCAGATTCGTCCACAGTGATGTGGGAGCTGAATTGGTTGGCTCTCCAAGCAGAATCGAGCTTCTTAGGTCTAACTCGGTTCCTCCAAGACTCGCTCACCACTTCATGACTCGCTCTTCTCTGCCTTCTTTCTCTCCAAAAGGCGTAAACTTGCAGAGTACTGATGCTCAAAGGTTCGACCTTTTTCACCAACTGTTTTTGTTTTGAGATATTCAAAGTGTTTTTTTGTTGTTGTTGTTGAACTTGTGTAAATTTCGGGGACAGAGCTGCTGCTGCTTTGATGATAGGAGATGAGTTGCAGAAGCTTGGAAGATGGAGGCCTGAAAGGATTGATCTCTCTGCTATGGCTTGTCCTGCTTCGAGACAGATCTATCTCACATTTCCTGCCGACAGTAGGTTCAGGGAGGAAGATGTGTCAAATTATTTCAGGTAATGCTGCAAACACAATCAATCACACCTTCTCTTTGGTCTAAATGTATGTTCTTTTGTGACTTAAGATGTTGTTGTGGTTGGTATAGTACTTTTGGACCAGTTCA
The DNA here is from genome assembly GCF_000478725.1 of Eutrema salsugineum. NCBI lineage: Eukaryota > Viridiplantae > Streptophyta > Magnoliopsida > Brassicales > Brassicaceae > Eutrema > Eutrema salsugineum. The sequence goes on from NW_006256858.1 coordinate 1,730,441, forward strand.
AGATGTGAGGATACCATATCAGCAAAAGAGGATGTTTGGGTTTGTGACATTTGTGTACCCTGAGACTGTCAAGAGCATTCTCGCCAAAGGGAATCCTCACTTTGTGTGTGATTCCAGGGTTCTTGTTAAGCCTTACAAGGAGAAAGGCAAAGTACCTGACAAATACAGGTACTTAAACTTGTATCAGTACTTAAACTAGATTGTTCCTTGAATCATTGTGTTTATCGTGTTTTTATCCTTCCGTGTAGAACTAACCAAACAACGGAGCGAGAATTGTCACCAACAGGCCTTGATTCTAGCCCCAGGGATGCTATAGGTAAACAAAAACACTAAAGCTCTTGTCATTTTAGGATAACCATTTGCGTGTTCTATACTGATTTTGCCTGTGGCGCAGGAGGGAGAGGGTTTTATAACAACGCCCAAGATGTGTTGTGGAGGGGTAAGTTTGAAGAAGAGATTCTTGAGCTTCAGAACAGAAGGCTAATGAATCTTCAGCTTCTTGACGTCAAGAAGCATTTCCAACTCAATTCCCCTACAAACATTCTCTCCCCGAATCCTTTTAGCCAAACACTCGCATCTCCACGCCCATTGCCGGTGAAAGGAGGAGAATATGTAGGAAGAGAGACAGGGAAAGATAGTTCCAAAGAAGGATCTGATGATGATACAATGAATCTACCAGAGAGGTAGAGTGTACTCATGAACAAGGAGTTCTTTGTGTATCTTGATGCTGTGATGTTGAATAACAACAAGTTTTTTCGGATTGTTACAGGTTGGAGGATAGCTTGCCGGACAGTCCATTTGCATCGTCCGCTCATCATTTGCTTCTGTTTGCTGACTCTGCAGACAATAATGGATCGGATTTGTGGTCGCCTTCCTCTGATAATGACGATAATTCTAGTCCTTCTACGCTCTCTGACTCCTTCAACTCTTTCAACTACCAAATGCCAAGGTTTCAAGATTCAACTACGGTTTCTTATGTTTCTGATATCAAGTAAATGGTGTCTAACATTGCTTTCATGAAATCTAAAATAGGTTACCGCCTATTGGAATGTTACCCGGGAGAGGTGGACCGGCCTGTCGTGTTGGGATATAAGCAGGTAACAAGAGTAGATTAATGGATGGTAAAACATAAAACAACAATCTTGTTAGGTTAATAGTTTATGTGTCTTTGTCACAGGAAGAGACGTGAGAAAGAAAAAAGAAAAACAGAGGAAGTTAAAAAAAAAAACAACTGATAATATAGAGACTCTTAATAACCAAAGATGCAGAGGTGTAAAAAATAAAGCAGGAAAATTTGAAGTAATGAGATAGAGAAGAGAAAAAAAGGAAGATTGTTGTACCATTTCTCTAGTTTTAATGTGTAATGTGATGGACCACACAAGATGATGTAATATGATATGATATATATAAATATATATAGGACAAGAAGTGTAATCTCTCTAAAGATTTACAAAAAGAAAGGGATTACAATTTGGGTTTGAAAAGTGCGAGTAAGTCTGTTCTTGTCCTTGCTAGTTTGCTACCCTCTCACTCTAACCACTCTCCAACTTGAAAAAAAATCCAGAGATGTCCACTTTTGGTTATATTTTCTTCAACTATAATCTTAAAGATTTGATTTCATGTAGTAGGTTTTGTGTCCTCGTTATTAAATGTAACTTTGTGAGGTGGAAAGTGTAAAAAGAGTAGGTGATACATCCATGGCTATTACCGTGATTTTAAATAAAATAAAAAGAAGAATGTTATGGGCATGTTGCATGTAAAGACTAAAGTTATGATCGATATTCAAAATTAAATGAAATGTGTGATATATTATGTGTATTCTTAATGATCTAGCATAGACGGACACGGACAGTGGCGTGTGGTGGGGTACGCGCGGGAGAGTGACTGCCAAAGATACAAATATAGTTTGTGACTTGTGGTCTTCTCACAACTATGTCGCTTCTATTATGTGAATTTGTAAAGAAGGTGCTTCATTTCATCATCATATCTCCCTATGATCAAAAGAATGTGAAGGCTAAATTCTTTTGGGGCTAATAATACACATTTATGATTTGATGTGTGTGTATACAACGATTTTCGATATCTGTCTGACAATTTGACTTAAATTCAGTCATTTCTGAACCCAAAACAAAAGTTTCAGTAGAAATCAAGAGAAAGAGAGAGAAGATAGTTGCTCTAAAGGGGAAAACAAACTGAGAACTTAACTATGCAAAGGGTGCCATAAGGTTTGCAAGATAACTAATTTAAGGTTATAAAACATTTTGGACTTGCTCATTGCATAAATTTATTGTATAAAACAAAGAGAATAAAAACAACTTCGAAATAGAAAAAAAAAAAAAGAGGAAGAAAATGGGATCCCACGAGCCAACACACAGGCCATGTGGTGTGGGGAGATATATGCCAGAAGTTGTGTTTTATGGAGACATCTCCACAAATATGCTCCAAATATCAGTTTTGTAATATTTACATACGAATAAATTAGATGATATGTGAAATGTCAATTTCATGTCCTTTCCCATGTAATTAACATCTTTTTTTTAATTAAAAAATAACTGAAAAAATGTATGGCACCTAGGCTGACATTGTTTTCTGAAAAAAACCTAGTCAGACATTGTTGAACCTAGCAACGCTGAAATTCAAAATTGGTTAGTTAGGAACGTCCTTAAGTTATGTTTACCAATGACCATTCCCAGTTCCAACATGGACAAAAAAAAAGACAGTATCATTCACATCCATAAAAATAGTTAGTGGCAATTAATTTTGAGGGTAGTGACTAGTGAGAGATGAAATAAATTGGTGGTAGGATCGTTAATCGCTGGTACTGGTTTCAAAATAACAGGCACACACTGATATTGAGTAATTTGTTTTTTCATAAAAATAAAAATCGAAACCTACCCAATCCAACCCAACCTACAACTAAATGAAATGAAGAGCTCAATAATTGATGGCTTCTGAAATCGATTATCATCGGCGCGTGAGAATCACAGCTAATGAATGCAAGTGTGTGTCTGGGAGAGTGGAAGCAATATAGAGTGAGAGAAAATTAAAATTAAAATTAAAATGTTGGTGTCAGAGGGTTGAATGCAGCACAACGTGCAATTACCTTTTATTGTCTTAAAATTGGGCCCACTTATTTTTTCTTACATCTTTCCTTTTCAAATTATAGCATTTTCTACAAAAGTATAGTAGAAAGATCTGTTTGAGTAATAATGGTAATATTAAGAGCGAATCGAATTTTGGAAGGCGACGTCATTTTACTGATTGGTGTGGAGCAATTGAATGACGATTCTTCTTTACGCACCCACCATTTATTCAACAAGCCTAAATTTATTTTGTTTTAGTATTACGTTCAATATGTTGTGGTCAAATCCATGTTTAAACGCAGATACATGCGATCAAAATTTATTAGTTTTTAGTATTTAGTTCAGTAGCTGTGGTCAACAAACTTTTCGAATTAACAAACATTTTTTTCTTTGCGAAATTTATATAGTTACAAAACAAGAACTTCAATCAGTGGAATGTTGACATGCACTAATCTTTAAAAGAAAACCAAAACTAACTACATTTTGTTTTCTTGTTAACGTCGCCATTTTACTTAATATAGAACAATTACTTGAATTACTCAAGAAAAATCTGTTTAGACATTGGAAAAGAGAGAGTTCCAAAGTTTGATGTTGTTCGTGAACAAGTTCCTAGGATAGGAGGGACATGATTTCGAAACACTTGCATTGTGGATGCTCATTTCGAAGCTTTTAATTTGAACAAAAAATTGACTAGATTTAATTGATTGACTAGTAAGTTTGAGAAGCTTGGTCCCAAGAGAAAGTCCAAAGTGCCAGAGTGACTTTCATTCATATAATCATATTGCAACGCGAGAAAAAGAACACTAACAATAATCTTTTGGTAATTTTTTTGTTCATTTTCTTCATAAACGACGTTAATTGTCAGTATAATTCTTTTGAAAACTGTTGGTACGTAAAGCTGAGGATAGTTGCAAGACTTTTGAATTTTCTACCTTAACTTTTTTATATTTTTTTTTTTGGCGCTAGTTGTTGAAGTCTGCTAACGAGAACTCTTGTACATATTTAGATGATCCAAATAGTTGCAAACATTTTGAATTTTCTACCCTTTAATAAACGGCCCAAATTTATTAAATGTTGGTTATAAATGGGTCCAATAAATTTGGGCCGTTACAGATCCGGAATTTGAATAGACACCACCACCGACTTCACTGCTGCTCCTGCAATTTTCCAATTCGTTCCGTCCTCAGCTTCAGTTTATCTCTCCTCCCTAAATTTCCCCGGAGACCCTAGTTTCTCCGATTTCAACCGTGAAAATCAATCACGCCGGTTGAGATTTCTCGATGGGAAAGTGGAACAATCGATCCAGATTCAACCGTCGCAGATCTCCTTCGCGATGGTATAGCGACCGACATTCTTCTTCCTCTTCTGGTATTTTCCTTGATGTTATTATCACATTCATCTGATCTTAATTTGTTTTAGTTCTTTCTCCTACAATTGTTTGCAGAGCTATTGAATTAGGATTTTATTTTTCTTTCTAAAAACACTTTCTTGTCAAACGGAAAGTTGAGATTTAACTGTGTTTTCTTTCTTGTTAAAAGGTTATGGTGAAGACGATGGGATTCCAGTATGGGAGAAGAGATTCTGTGAGGTGATTGGATCAGTGCCATGGCAAAAAGTTGTTGAAGCTAGTGACTTCAAGAGCTGGTACCAAGGTAATGTAATCACTTGGGATGATTCTGCTTGCCTAGAGACTTTTAACAATGAGAAAAAACGATTTTGGTCACAACTTAATGGCCTCCATTGCGATATTTCTCTTCCTGATCCGGATCTTTACATTAGTGAAGTAGACTGGGACGATTTTATTGACCCGGAACTGATCTGGGATTTAGAAAGTGCTTACTTTGCTCCTCCTGATGAGGACAAGATTGGTTTGAAACGAGGGCGTCGAGAAAAGAGTTGGAGTGGTTGTAACCTGGTGCCCATTGAAGAGACTCGTATGTTGAATATTCCTTGGGAAGGCAGTGTTTCGGGGAAGAAAACGAATGGCTGGAACGTTTCAGAGAGTAGTACTGACCATCCAAAAGATAGTGCGAGGCATTGGGAAGCTAAGCCTAGTTTTGGAAACGAGAAAGAAAATGATACTACATCTGTGGATTGCTTGAGGACTGAGGAACGGAGGGAGATCCAGTGGAAAACCAAAGATAATGGTGATGAAAGGTGGGAGAACTCGGGCCATGGAAACGAGGGATGGGATAAGTCAGGACATCAAAACAAGAAGGCGAAAGGGTTTGAAAGTGTCCCAGCAGAAGAGTATGAAATGCACGACAATCCTTGGGAAGCAAAGCCTAGTTGTAGAAAGGAGACAGCAGAAGATACTACTTGGGGAGGTTGCTCTGGTCAGGTGTGGGAGGATAGAGGTTGGGGCAGTGGTGGTAAATGGAGAAACCGAGATTTGGGAAATGAAGTTATGGAGATGAAGGAGTGGCCTAGTACGAGATATAGTCAGGATTATAGGGAGCCAAAGAGTTACAACCCATGGAGAGCTGGCTCTGTGCCTGACAATACAACTAGGAGAGATTATGGAGCAAATGCAGGCGGTTGGCAAACACGTAAAGCGAGTGAGACTAATCGAAGAAACTGGGATGTGAACCAATCAAGTGATGGTTGGGGTAGGCGAAGTAGAGAAAGATATAACTCGTCTGGCTACAATTCTAACTACAGAAACTCCAAGGCCTATAAGAGATGGTAATCAGAACAGGAAGGTCAATTTCTCATCTAAGTAGATGAAATGATCCATTGTTTTTTGTATGGATGTCTTCTTGTGTGTTGATGTCTTAGTTTAAGCTGGGTCATTGATCCAAAGGTTTCTCCTTCTTCTTTTTTGGGTCAAAACAAAGGTTTCTCCTTCAAAATCAACATATGTAGTGTGTATATACGAGTACGAGTACCCTTTTTTAATGATGATGTTTCATACTAAACTATTCAGAGTTTTTGCCTCTGGGACTGGATTGATAATATGATAATGTTTCCTTCTATAAAGCTTTGTTGTAATCACATTTACCTAATCTATTCCAACTTCAAAAAAGAAAGGCATATACACACATGATTACACTTATGTTTCGGCTCCATGCATCCCTTCAAAGCTTTCTCATCTCATTTTTATATTGAAAACTTAAAAATTCTGCTTTTTTTATAGTTTAAATATATACTGGAATAAACAAAGCTATACGCTTCACTTTCAAAACAACAGGTTGGTCCATTATGATGGGTGCATCTGATTAACAATAAAAAAAAAACATTATTTGGACATGGTTAATTAGACGGTGATCAAAGATCAAAAAGAGGTTGAAAACAATATATTGTTTAACGCAGAAGCTATCATCCCATTGCTACAGTTTCAATACAAAGCAAAGTTAACCAAAGCATATGAGACTTTACTCTATTATTCTGTATCATTAGGACAAAAACAGTAGGTAGACACAAAATTTAACAAACAACAAATCCTTGAACTTTTTTTCATCAATTCGCAGAAAATGAGAATACTTGAACTTACAGTAAGCAACGGTTCTTCTGTTGATTGCAGTAGACACAAAATTTTACAGTAAGCAAATGTCATTTTATCATCTATTCTTGGAATGACCCTCTTTGATTTTACAAATTGAATAACAAATTACATATATAAACCAAAACGTATATGAAAATCCAAGGAAAAAAAAAACACCAAATAGTATACTGTATCTTTCACTCAACCCTGATTCATCAACAATGTCTTAAAACTTGACTTCTTCTTCTCTTCTACGTTGTCTTGTTTTGGGACCCACCAAACCCTGATGCTCTTGTCAAGTCCTCCACTGTAAAGCATGAAGCCAGTACCAACATTGTTGGGAGAAGCTTGCAAGCATTTGACCGGACCTTCATGCCCTTGAATGACTCCAATTTTACAGAGCATGCCACTGGCTTCTCTCTTCCACAGTCCAATGCTCTTATCAGCCGATCCACTACACACCATCTCCCCAACCACACACATACACAGAACTGCTATCTTATGCCCTCTCGTCTCAAACCCTAATCTCCATTCCTCAAAGTCTCCTCCTTTCTCTCTCTTCTCCCATCCCATCACAAACCCATCTGATCCTCCCCCGTATACCCATTTCCCATCGCCGGAAACCACCACCGAGTTCACTGAAACCTCCGCACGTCCCTCCAATGTCGCCTTCAGAACATGTAAACAAGAAGAAGAAGACGAAGACAAAGGAGAATCAATCTGCTTTCTCTTCTCTTTCCCCCAAATCTTGATCTTCCCATCCGCAGACGCAGAGTATACTCTGCCTTCTCCGGCGACAAGGCCATTGATTGCGTCGTCGTGAGCCTTGATCGATTCAAGACACTTGAGATCCGACAATCTCCAGACTTTAAGTGTCTTATCCCACGACCCGGAGTAGATTATCCCGGCGTGGACCGCAAGGCAAGAAATGCTGTCTGCGTGTTCTATCCAAAGACGCTTGTGGTTCCTCCTCGTCTGAACGTAATTACTCTGTTTCATAAACTTCCCCAAGTAGTCTTTGGTCGTGGGAAGCGTATCGACAAGCCTGAAAGCGTTCTCGGAGCTTCTTCGAGATACTTTCCAGACTCTGATTCTGCTGTCTTGATGCGCCGTGAACACCTTGCTTCCCACGCTAACCAGAGCCTTCACAGACCCATCGCCTTGTCCGAATTTCGCGAAGATCTTGAGATCTGGCTGTTGCCAGACGATGATATCCTTTCCCTGAGACGCGCTCAGCAAGAACTCGCCGCATAGCGCCAATGAAGAAACAGAGCCTACGTGAGCGGAGAGGACGGCGAGTGGCTTGTACGCGCCGGTGATCGGCGGCGGACGGAGAGTGGTCAGGACGAAGCTTTTGGATGAGGCGGATGGGCTGAGCGAATCGTCGGAGTCGGTTCCGTTGCTTGTGGTTGTGGAGGAAGAAGATGAAGACATTGACAAGACTCCTTCTTGGATTGATCCCACCATCGCATCAAGAGATTCAAGACTTATTCTTTCTGGTTCTTTTTGGGTACAGAGAAACAAAAATTGGAGCGTTTGAGGAAATGTTAAAGGAGTATTTAAAAAGGGTTAAAAATGAAGTGGATGGTACAACGGCTACATTTGACAGATGGCACAGCCTCCTTTTTTTTTTTGCCTTTTGCTTATCATTTCGCATTTCTATGTTTTCCTTATAAAATAATGATTATTTCATTTTCAATTCGTATTCATGGAATCTTATAATATATATATGTAACCAATTGAGACGCCTTGAATTTAACGTGAGTAATATACTAACCGATTGATCGTTGGTCTGTACTTGATAATGTGGATACTGTAACGTTAAGGGTTATGATAATTAAGATAAAATATTGCGAATAAGTTGGTAGTAATCAGCAGACCTCGTATTTATTTAGTTGCTAGCTTCGTAACATATTACAGTGACGAGCTAATCCTCAACTAATATTCCCAAGACTAATTAGGATTATGACAATATTTTGGTTTACAAATTGGTAGATGGACCAATAGATCAATTATAAACGATTTGATGCATATTTATACAGTCCTTTTTGTTTGGATTTCCCCTTATTTATATATATATATATATATATAGATTGGTTTAATTTTATTGATGGTGGGAGAAGACAAAGATATTTTAGGGAGTTTTGTCATTTAATACGGAAACCAAGATATCGGCTTTTAAGTTAAACATAAATTAGCGTGATGAAATGGATTAATGGATTATTTGCTTAACAACAATTAAAGATAGCTGAAAAAACTATATCAAAATGTAAAGATTTGGGGATAGTAAATGAGAGATCGGAGAGGGAGCGTAAGTTCACGTGACTCCGATTATGTATCATATCTACCAAATCAGACGTAAATGTTTATGACATGACTTACCTATTTATTCTTTTCTTACATCAAATATCCATTTATTCTTGGGTTCTTGATTTGTTGAGTTGTCTGTACGCAATTGCCTAATTGGTAAGTGTTTATTCCAAGAGTTGGAGAGAAGAATATCTAGATGAAGGCATGGATCTAGATACCAAAATGACAATGTCGAATCACATGCATTCAAGGATATATAACAGTATAACACCGAACCTTAAACTTCCCTCCTTCGTCAATTTCTGTCAGGAGCCAATGATTTTATGCACTGCGTCAAAGAGCCATGTATTGATGGATTGAACCAAATTTCCTTCATAGTTTGGACTACTAACATGTTTCTTCAAAATTGTGACCTTGGCTTGTTCATCTTGGATGCAATTTTTGTCCTTTGGTTATTATTCGTTTTCGGTATATTTGATTATAATAACATGCGAGAAATGATGAATTTCCAATTAAAAAAATAATTGACAGAACATGTATTAGCCAATATCTCACTCTCATAAAATACAAGTATATTGTAGGTCACATTTCACTTTCTATGTAGGATTTTGAAAGATTTGTTTATACATTGTCAATTCCCTTTTGATACCTTTTTTAAATCCCACTTGGTATTGAAAATCCATCTGTAAACCAATGTGACTGGCTTTTTCTTATGGTAACAAGACATCGATATAGCTTTTTAAACTTTCTGATCTAACGATCACTAGAGTACCACTTGTGCTTCGAAAAGGGTTTGTTCATAGCTCGATCGACAGAAGTTTTTCTTTTTTTTTTAGCTCGACAGAAGTTGATATGGTTATATTTCCTTTAGTATTAATTTTCTTTATATACCTAAATAATCATTTTGTACTCACCCAAAATAATATAGGTTTTTTTCTTTCTTTTGTGGATCGCCACAAAACTACTTGTTTTTGCTTATTCCTGTCTAAATAATTTTCCTTAGTATATGCATTATTAGGACATCAAACTATAAAACTAAAATGCAACTTGCTCGTATATATATGGTGTGCGACTCTCAAATACTTGACTCCTAAAACCCGAGCAATACTTCAAGATCCTAAGTTCATGCTGTGCAATCAAAAAGCATGTATTAGAGAACCTGTACATTATTAAATCCTAATTTTAAAAAAATTACTATGAAAAATAAGCCTTGAAGTCAAAAGTTTGAACAAAGACGCGTGACCTGGAGTCGTGCGAGAAAAAAATAAAAATCACAAAACTATGAAAACGCAAGGTCATTTGTGTTGACCTTGACCGGGCAAAAGAGCCAAAGAGTTGTGAGGTCATGAATGAACATGTACTTAAATCAGATAGATTGCTTCCCTTCTTCTTCATCATCTATAATCATCAACTAAGAAAAGTCGTCTTCTTTGACTTTTCTTTGTGAGAGATCAGATCGAAGATGGCGGATGGTTTCACGGATGAGCAGATCCAGGAGTTTTACGAAGCCTTCTGTCTCATCGACAAAGACTCCGATGGTCTGATTCTTTTTACTCCGAGGTTTGATTCACAGTTTTATCAGAGTCGATTAGTTGATAATATATGTCGTATAATTTGAAACAGGATTCATCACGAAGGAGAAGCTGAAGAAAGTGATGAAATCGATGGGGAAGAATCCAAAAGCAGAGCAGCTTCAAGAGATGATGAGCGACGTCGACATCTTCGGCAACGGTGGCATCACCTTTGATGATTTCTTGTACATAATGGCTCAAAACACTTCTCAGGTCTATATATATACACTTTTCTTTTTATAAAAATAAAAACATTAATTTGATTATTAATAAACTTAAGAGAATTAATATTGAAATGAAAAATTGGTATTTAGGAATCGGCATCGGATGAGTTAATAGAAGTATTCAGAGTGTTCGACAGAGACGGAGACGGTTTCATATCTGCACTTGAGGTAAATTCTTTTTTCTTCGAGTCTTCTTTCAATATCTTCTTGAACCAAAACTTATATAATAAGAAGAGATCATAAACAAAGAATATATATATACTTTATAGACCTATATAATCATGTAAAAAATTAATGGCAGTTGGGAGAAGGAATGAAGGATATGGGGATGAAGATAACGGCGGAAGAGGCGGAGCATATGGTGCGAGAAGCTGATCTCGACGGTGATGGTTTTCTCTCTTTCCATGAGTTCTCCAAAATGATGATCGCTGCCTCTTATTAGCCTTTTTTTTATAAAAGCTATGATATAAGGGTTTGTGTTTTGCACTTATAAGTTGGTAACTACTTTCCAATATGTTAAAGCGAGATCCTATCATGTATTAGTATTATTGTATTTTCCCAACATGCAATAAAATTCTCTGTCCCATATCAATGATTTGTTTTGATCAATTAATCAGCCGATTAACAAAAAGGTTGAGATTTTAGAGCATCAGCAATGCTAGTACCTCATTAAGAGTACTTAAACAATATAATAACATTAAAGTTATGTTAAGAATCTCAATTTAAAAATGAAGATTTTGTTGCCTTTAATGCAAGAATCTGTAATGGATTCTTCAAAAAAAAAAAAAAATCTGGGCGAAGCGAACTCCGACGCCGAGCAGCCCGCCGTCGTGTGTCAAGGTGGAGAGAGTTCCGACGAAGGAAAGCTCCATGATACTCCTCGAAACCTCAGGACTTGTGGGTCGAAGCAGAGAGATAATGATTATGGGTCGCCGTCGATGGCGTATTCGAAGCCGTGGAAACAGAGCATCAAAAGGAAATTGGACGAGATAGGTCTCGTTTCAGAGCGAATAATTCGATGGGTTTCACGAAATTACAAAGTCTTGGTCCACAGCGAAGAGAATTTCTCCACTCTATCATGGCGATGGAGAAAGGAAAAAGTGTCGAAAAAAAGAAGAAAATTTTCTCGGAGAAGAAAGAAAGAAGAAAAAAAAAATTATCTCAAAGTGTCTGTCCAATGAAATTATAGCACGTGGAATTAAGTATCGATTCTTATAGATCTTATATAAGCATCGATACTTGTCTTTTATTTTCTTTTTCATTTAAATTTGAGTTTAAGAATCCCTTAAAATTGGGTCAAGTACTCGCGTTGCTGATGCTCTTAGATACTACGTAAGTTGTGAACTGATTTTGTGATGTGATGTTGACGACGACAACCACATAAACAATCTTTGGTAAAATCAAAAGGTTGTTATTTTCTTGACCCACATAAATGATTGATTCAAGTTTCAATTTTTTAAAAGAATGGCATATACAGTTATACACACATGAATACACTTATGTTTTGGCTCCATGCATCCCTTCAAAGCTTTTTGACCCAAAGGAGGGGTTTTCTTCCTTTATACATTAGCAAGAATTTCACCATCTTGGATTCTTGATCCTGCTGGTACGAACTCGGTTGGTAGCATCATTGTAGAAACTGCTCTCAACATATCTTCATCTTTGATTTCTGATGTCGTTTTCTTGAAGATTTTGGAGATCTGATATCTGTTCGTGGGGGCAGATGATTCGTCTAGTATGACCGGAGAGAGTGGTCGTCTGAAAATGATCACAACAACCCATAAGGATATAACTTCTTGTTATCTAGGATAAACCCACATCTTGGTTGAGCACAACCACAAGTCCGTAGATGAGCTTCATAAACCAAGATCAGTGGCGGAGGCACATGTTATGAGCTGGGGTCATTCGCCTCTAGAGAAATTTAAAAAATTGGTGTAATTTAATAAAGCTTAATCTTAATGCCCCATCTATAAAGGTATGTATACTTCTATTTGCCTCCAATGAAAAAAATTTCTAGCTCCGTCACTGACCAAGATGCCAGTGAAAGATCACCGTTACAGGTTAGATTCACAGACTTGGATGATTTCTCACCATTGTTTGACTTGTCTCGACATTGACCCAAATATGTCAAAGCTTCTCATGAGTCATATGACATTGATGCTATGCATGTAGGGATTGGAAACAAATGCAGATAGAAAAGTAAAGATCACATTTTGAAAAGGGTTTAAAGAAAAGAGTGAAGCAGAGAAAGATGGTGTATTGTGGACAACATCAATAGGCCTAGGTAAGGATATATCAGATATCTCCATATGCCAAGCCTTGTCAAGGGCTGTTTATGTAATGACAACATATATTTCATACATACCTAAAAGAATTTTTACCGTTTTCTAGTTCACACTACTACTAATTGACAAGAAACTATTGGAAACTATTTATCAAAAACTATTGGAAACTAATAGAATACAGAACTAAAAAAGTTTTTTTTTTTGTGAAAGCAGAAAATGAGATTCAAAGAACAACTAAAAAGTAAAAAAATAAAATAAACAAAGGGATCCATCTAGTTAGACGTGGAAGCCAAACTCTCGTCACTAAGCAGCTCCTCCCAGAAACCATCGTCTAATTCTCTCTCGATCACCATATCGTCTTCTTCCTTCATATTCCTCTGTTTTCCATACCCTTGCATCTCCAGAGCCAGAACTTCCAATTCCGACATCGAAGAACCTTTTTCCCTTTCTGCTGACTCATCCTCAAGCTCCTTGAGCCTTTTATCTCTCTGTTTCAGTAGCTGATGCAGAAACGTAGGGCTCTGCATTGCTCTAGCTAAAAAAGACATCATCTGTCTCTGTTTCCTCTCTGCTCCTTCGATCCTCTGCTCCATGGCTTTGATGTAGTTTCTCGTGGTTTGGTGCTGCTGTCTCAGGCTCACCAGCTCCATCAGTAGCAATTGCTTCTCCCTGCGAAGCTCGATGCAAGGATCATGGATCGATGGAGACGATGATGAGAATGTGGCTCGTCTCTTGATGCTCTTAAGCAACTGTCTTTGTCCCACCAAGAACCCTTCGTTTGCAAACTCCCATCTCTCTGCTTCTATCTTCTTGAAGCCCTGTAAAATTTTTTATACGTCAATATTCAAAGTTGTGTTTGTAGCATCTAAGGTTTTGAAAGTCTATCTACATGAATAAATGTGATTAAATAAAGAACATCAATATTGGAGTGAGGTGTAAAAATTGAATTTTTTATTAGGAGATATACAGAGAATGGAACAAGTGGGCAACCTTAAAGCTGATTTGTGAATAAACAATAGGTATTGGGATAAGATTGCTGACTGTTTCTTACGTATATTTTAGAAGCCAACTTGACACGAATCAAGATTCTAGAACTTACTAAACCTTCTTCTACTCCACTACCACATGGAATCCACACTTTCGATGTTTCTAGAAATAACAAGCTTTTGCAAGTAAAATAACAAAATTGAAATTTCAATATCGGTTTTCATTACCAAGTTAAGTGCAACCAAATTTTTGAAGTTGAATCCAGAATACTTCGCTTGTTATTCCACCAACTATTAATAAGATAAAGGAAAACAAATGGAGAAAAAAAAAAAAAAACAGAGCACTGGTTTCTCTGTTTTTTTGTTTTTGTTTTCCCTGTCAGAGAACATAGACAAAAGAAAAACAGAGAGAAGACTCACGTAAGTGTTAAGTTGTCTAATGAAACTTGAGAAATTGCTGTGTTTGAAGTGTCGAGGAAGGAGAACGGTAGAGAAGGAATGCAAATCCCAAACGACAAAACTAGTACCTCCTCTGTTCCAAGATACGATGTGGTCTGTGTTTGGATCTTCCACAATCTCGAATGTCTTGATTAAAAATGGAGGAGGACCGATTTCGTTCAATCCTTCGATCGGTCTTGGTGGTGGTGGTGGATCAAATTCTTGGAAGAGAAACGGATTCATCCTGAAACGAAAAAAGACAAAGGCTTTTTCTCTGTAATCAAAATTGATCTTGGGATCAATGACGCAGTGAAACAATCTCCGAAATTGGGTTTTTTCGTCGGAGTTACATGGTTAAAGTAAATTGAGAGGAGAATAAAAAGTGAAGGAAGTAGATTTGGGTTTTAGAGATGGAGATTTACTTTGAATTTGTTCTCTCTGTTTTTTAAGTTCGTTTATGGCAGTTGAGAGGGAAGGGGAAAAGTGAGGAAGATAATATCCACGTAAGCCATTCGAGGTGGCTTAAATAGGAAGAGTGGGAAAGTGATTAATGATATTAAAATTGATTAAACAAAAAATTTATATTTAGTAACTCGTCTCTCCCAGCTTAGGAAATTAGAAAGTTCTGGAACGGGTAACAAGAGAAAGGTATCGTCGAAACTTCTGGACCTTCAAAGTGAGGACTGTACGGTATGGTTTCAATACATGGGAAGTGGGACCCACCCAAATATTATAAAACTCGAAAAAAAGTGTTGCAATGGCAATTCGCTATTTGGCTAAATCTTGTGCTTATTGTCGACGTGGCGGTTGGTCCAGCTAGGACATTCGGTTTGGGGTCGGATAAGAAGGCATGATTAAAATAAGGATTATTCGTGGAATTAATAAAGTTTCCGACAATTATACGGCCTTGCCATTAGTTAACTACTTACTGGCAGCTCTGGTCCGGAGAATAAACGGGATAAGTAAAAATCAATAGCTACCAAAATTATTGATTTTTTTTTTTTACTTTAAAAAAATATTTCAATACATTTTGACTCTTATTTTGCTAGAAAAAAAAATTACTTTTTTTGAAAGCTGATATAAGACTACATAGTTTTGTCTTAAGTTGAAGAACCATTTATGTTGGGCCGGTTCAATGTTACTAGTTACTAGCTAACAAAAATTCTAGTAATAAATTCTGAATTGGCCGCTGAAAACAGAGTATTTGGAGAAAAAACAGATTGTTTATCTGACAACAAAAAAAAGGTAAAAAGAAAATACAAACACTAGAAAACAAATTATATATTTTGACCACATAAAACAAATGCTAATTGGTCCGCTTGGACTTTTCCTTGTAACAGTAGACTCTCAAGCCACCTTTTCATTGCTGATGATCAGATAATCCTCGGACATGTGTCGAACAGTTTTGAATGACACTTGATGCCTTGTGGTACGTATGCCTTTCCTTAGAGTTAAAGCTTTCCTTACCGTTGAGGTCAAAAAAAAAAAAAAGCTTTCCTTACCGTTAAGCTTATAGTGCCAGACTTTTTATGACTCTGTCTGTCGGGATCTTTAAAATATTATAGTAGAGATTTACGACGAATTATAGAAAATATGGATACTGATTAACAAAAGCAATGTGGAGACATTTGATTGAATCAATTCTCATAACATTTGTAACGTAAAATTTCTTTTAATATTTAATAATGAATAATTTAATTTTAATTTTGTAAATATGGCTTAGCTTGATTAGGAAAAACTGCCAAGCAAAAAAATAAAAAAAATCCAAGTAGCACAAGATAAACTTTGATCTAAAAACTTTACAATGATAAGCCTCCATTATTTTAAAAAGCCATCAATGACAACTAACTAATCTTATTATTATTATTAGGCGTAATATGGTCCGGCCTAAGAGCAACAGAGCTTAATTATGAATGATGAATCAAGTTAAACATGGACAACGAAAATGAAGGTATGACTCTCAGAAGCTTATCTCATATTAGGCCAACAACCAAGTCCAATATATAGAACCTATCCAAAAGTTAGTTTTAAGAGTGGTGAACTCATGACATTTTATAAGGAATTAGTTAGTCTCATTTTTAACAGATGTGAAATATTTAACACTACTGCCCTTTTAAGTTTTAAGACAGCAACGTTCTTGTCAGGTACTAATCTGGTGGTTGGAATTTGGGCCTTTTCCATTTTGCTTCTCTCCAGCTGGACATCGCATGTCTTAAGGATCGAATTGTTCTACTACAACTTGATGGAAGTGATCCCATATTAAGCCCATAACCAAACCCAATAAAGTTCATGGCAGTAGGCGATCCCATTCTTAACCGATGTGAATATCTAACAGACTTTTTCTTTTCAAGTGTTTCTCTAAAGGTCTGTTTTTGAGCTTATGAAGACAAGACAACGCAATTTTTAAAATGTGTGCAAAAAGGAGACTTACATAGTTACATGACGATAATGTTGATGATACACACATAGCCATGTGTTTGTTGATGAACAGGACCGCACACAACTGAAATATTCATGGAAGGATCCGCCATGAACCCCACCGACCCAGGGCCACCTTATAAAGAAGTCCACTTACAAAATCAATCTTATATATTAAGAGTTATGAGTTAAGAGTTTCTAGTGTGAAAATCTGGATTTTTTTTCTAGTTAAGAGTTAGTATTTACACCTTAAAAGAAAAATTTAGCTACAAGTTGATGTTGTTTTTTTGTAAGAATTTAATTTGTTAAAAAGGAGAATTAGACTTGTTTACGTTGAAAATCACAAAAAGGAAAAAAAAATTATGATGGTTTCTAAGTTTTTTGACAAAAAAAAAAAAAATGAAAGATCTTATCCTATTTCATTAGATGTTTAGTCAGAACAAAAAGTATATATATATCGCACGTTAGCAAAGTCAATTTAAAAAGTATTATCACATGTTACCAGAAAATAACTAAACTCAAAAATGAGTCGTGAGTGTTGTGTAATGATACTTTGTTGACTTTTTTTTACACCTATACTTTGTTGACTTATGTGAATGAGACAGATTGTTGCCAAAAACTGAATTGTGTCAAAAATAAACAGAACATGAAAAAATAAAACATCAGAGAATGAGACGCAATACTAGTGTGATTTACTATTTTACATTTAACTGAGCGTTTATTACTTATTAGGGTCTTCTTGATTTTTGGTTCGGATGGAATGATAAATAACACATTTACTGATCAATGTTCAAAACTTTGCTAGATGGTAGTTAGATGTTCGGTATAAGTTTAGCCATAAACCGATTAATCGGAGCCTAGACATACATAAAATTCTTATTTATTTTCTTAATATTTTTAAATTTTATGAAAAAATATGATCTCTAAATACAGAATACTAAAACGTTAGCAATTCGAGCTTTCACACCTATGTTAGATAAGAGGTCAAGAATCAAAATCATAAGAAGAAAAAAATAATTAAACCATATTTTACAGTTCGAATAACTAAGGGTTTTTAATGATTTTTTCATCATTAATTATTCAAAATGATATTGTAAAAAAAAAGAATGTCTGAACTAATCTGAACCCGATTTTAGTAAAATAAGGACGTACAGCATGCCCGCCTAGTTAGATACTGACTAACCGATTTTGATTACAATGTTTTTCCTATAAGGATTAGGGATATGTATTATATATCGATTAATTGTGGATCTCAGAAAATTAGGAGTTAGGTCTAGATTTTCAAAGCCAAAAAAAACTGTTTTTTTTGCTAAATCCATTTTAAACTTCTTTAATCAGATCACTTGTCAATAATGACATTAAAAAGTAAAGCATACTGATAAATCAATGATTAATCCAGTTGGATCTGACATTTGCGATCCATGTGTAACTCTGCTTTAATGAGACCACCTACTTTATCTCCCATGCAATATTGCAATGCATACCGAGACATCACACGACTGCCTTATTCTCCTTTCCAAGCTAGCTAGTCGGTCCGAATAGAGCATGCCAAATTGCCAATACATAAGACCAAAAGGTCAATAATCATATAAGTCAAAACCATATAACAACAAAAAGTTTCAAGCCTAAATAATAAAAAACCTTATCGTCCCTATAAGTTTTTTAACTTTGCAGATAAGTACTACCCAACCATATATAACAACAAAACGTTTTAAACCTAAATTATAATCCATCTTGTTACTGTATAACTCCTTTAACTTTGCAGATAAACTTCCCAACCATATCACCTTTAGTAAAAAGCCAGTGGGTCCAATGCCCCAATCCATGTATTGGGAGTCTCTTTTTAGGTTAAAATGGATGGGATCTGAAGAAGACTTGCCTACTTTTTAAAATTATGGGGATTACAATCGAAACTTATAATCATTGCATAACCCATGCTAGGGATGGGATCTGAACACCATGGATTCAACCGATTGAACTACCCATTTTCGCATTTTGATATGAATATATATTAGCAGACAAGGCCTTCGACCTTCAATATTGTCTATGTTATTATCAAATATACCTTGCCTTGGTTAGTGATCAAAACTCAAAAGTACTATCATCATAGTTGGTAGCTTTGTTTCGAAATTCAACTTAACTATACCATTTTATTGGTTAACCGAGAATACGAAGCCTAATGCCAGACTAATTCTCGAGCATATAAAAATATTGAAATACTGTTTGCTTGCATATACTATTGCTGATATACTTAACGGATTCAATACTGTAAATATTGGTGTATAAACGAAAAAAAAAAAAAACAGTTATAAAGGTCATTACATTCGATTTTAGGTAGTGCTATCTATCAATTAAAGGAAATCCACGCAGGCGTTTTGAGTAGATTCTCTTGATACTGTTCTATCCACATCCTTTATATGCGGTTGTTGCCATATAGATATATAACTTTAAACTTTATACATTTCCAATTTGTTTTTACTCACAGACACACGCACATGTGTATAATTCTGATGGGTCCAGCAAGTGCCGCATTTTGTGTCCGCACAATACGTGTGACTTACAAATTTTTGCATCCCAAAAACAATAGATTCAAATCATGTAACCCTGCAACTTCAATGTATATATGGTATACACATGTGTATGAGACTGTAGATTGGCGAGGAGCCAATGTCATAGTACATATAATTGAGGTGCGATATGAGAACCCATTTATGTTGTCTGCCAGAATATCACACTAACATTTCAATACTTTTTAACCCAAAAAAAAACATTTCAGAAACTTCGATACTTCGATTTAAATTTACACACGTTTAGTCAACGCTAAATTTCGAATTACCAACGATAGGTGGTTTAAAAAGAGTGTATATGTGGCCACTAAATATTGGAATATTGTTTATGGCTCCATGCTATTTTTATTTTACTCCTGTTTGTTTTTTTAAAAAAAATTATAGTATTTGTTATCGGACCATTAAAAAATTATTTCATGCTACCATCAAAACCTTAGTTATTACTCGTTCCGTTTTATATTAAGTACTGTTTTAGAGTTTTCAGATAAGTTTAAACCTATACATTTTGTAAATCCAATGCATTAGTTTTACTATTTAATTAATAAGTTATATATATATATATATGTGATTTTAAAAAAAAATCTGCATTAAAAATTACAAAAAAAATTTCTAATAAAATTTTTTTAGTGAAACGGAATCAGTACTAATTAATTCGATCACAAATTTTTTTTATTAAAACCAGCATCAATACCTTTTTTTTAACACTAACCAGCATCGGTACCATTCAAAAATTTTATTAATTTTTTTATAAAATATCTCTTAGTTTCTATAAATTTATACCTTGAGCATCGTTCAACTTATATCTGAAATTGGTTTCAACTTCTGATATTAATTAGCATAACTCAAAAAAATGGGCGATCATTTTCTAATGATTGTCTAATTTGAATTTTATAAATGAAGTATGGTCACTGGTGTATTATAAATTAATGAAATAGTGAAACTGGATTATATTTTGAGCAAACGTACGTCGTATATAATTGTAAGATCACTTGGTATAATATAATACATCGATATCTGACATTTCAAGATGTGTGTTCCCGATCAAATTTATGTATCCATCCGCCTCTGTAGACAACTTTGTTTCCTTGTATATATTATTATTCTTAGCTGCATAGAATAAAAGGTTTCTCCATTGTAACTGCCGAATTAATAGGTAGTAACAACTGTTTTTCTATTCTGGTTAAAGTTTATAATATGTTATTTTTTTTTTTGAAATTATGTTAAATTATATTCCAAAAAAAACAGATTTCTTTACATAATCGTTATTTGAAAATGAAAAGAAACAAAAACAGAGCACGAACTATTTTTATAATAAGATTGAGCAGAGATGATTTTTCGTCCGACTTAGCTTCTGGTTCCGAACCAGATTTCGAGACCATCAGCGTAGCTGTAGTCCCCTGCCCTGCATAACAAGCTGAGACGGTTGCGTACCATCTTGTCCAGATCAGAGATAAGCCGCTGTGGTGGGTTTGGGACATCACCATGACGTCTCGCATTTCGTTCTCTCCAGATCCGAGATACAGATGCTTGGAACACATATCGCAGGATAAATAGCTTTGTTCTGTCAAAACTATTAGATGAGAGGAGAGTGGTGATAGTTTCCAACTCATTTGAATACGCATTCCCGAATAGTCGACCAGCCAATTCGTACCAGATCTGTTGAGAGTAGCTGCACTCGTAGAACAGATGTGTTCTTGTTTCCAAAGGATCATGACAGAAACTGCAAGCTGTCGATATACCACCACCCCATTGTTGCATCCTGTCTCCAGTAGTTAAACGGTTTAACATTGCCAGCCATGTTATAAACCCATACTTTGGCGTCGCGTTCTTGAACCAGACGGCTGAGCTCCACGATTTGCGAGGATTGGACTGTCTTGTAACATGCCAAGTGTGTCGCGATGAGAATTTGGATACAAAAACACCAGTCTTAGTGGTCCAGAGCGATTGATCTTCATGGTGATTTCGCTTTGCTGCTGCAGAAAAGATCTCATGCTCAATGAGATTGTAGACATTAAGGCGATGTCGCTTTCGGCGATGAGATCTCCAAACAGAGGCGAGTGATGCGTGCATACCGACCCCCAGAGTTATAAATCGACTTGGCTCAGTTAGGTCTATTAAGCGACCCATTGGGCACCAATCATCATACCAAAAAGAGGTTTCTTCCCCATTATTCACCTTAATGCGATGCAGACCTCTAGCCACAGCCCTTGTCTTCAGTAATCGTCGCCAAATCCAAGAACCCCGCATCTGCGTCTCACTTACAGTCCATATGGATTTACCCCGAAGTAGGTATATTCGGACCCACCTCACCCAAAGAGAGGTTTTGTTCGATAAGAGTCTCCAAAGAAGCTTGAGCTTACAGACTAAATTGGCTTCTTTTAACGAGCAAATACCCAATCCTCCCTCTATTTTCGGTTTGCAGACATCCATCCAAGACACTTTTGTCTTTTTTGTGCTAAGAATAGGCCCAGACCAAAGGAACGCATTACAAATGGATTCCACTTCCTTGATACAGCTACTGGGGAGTTGAAAAGCAGCACTCCAAAAATTTGTAAACCCCGCAATCACCGAAACTAATAGCTGCAATCGACCTGCATATGAAAGATGGCGAGCCGTCCAACTCCCAATACGTTGCCTGATCCCTGCTATTAAGGGGGCGTAATCATCAGTTGTCATTCTCTTTGTCATCAAAGGGAGACCCAAGTACCGCATAGGCAGCTCACCAGCTGCAAAAGTAAAGTCCTGCATTATCAAATCCCGATCATAAGCTTTGATCCCAGCCATGAAAATGGTGGATTTCTCCATACTGATCTATAGTCCCGAGATAACGGCGAACTCATCAAACACACCCTTGATCGCTGCTATTGACCTCAGTTTACCATCGCAGAAAACCATTAGATCATCGGCAAAACATAAATGGGTTAAATTTAGTTTTGCACAATCTCGGTGGTATCCAAAACGCTTCACCAAAGCAGCTCTGTCCAACATACAGGAGAGAACATTCATGCACAAGACAAAGAGGTAAGGCGAAAGAGCACATCCTTGTCTTAGGCCCCGCCTACTCTGGAAGTATCCCACTAATTCTCCATTTACTTGAACAGAGAAAGAGGCAGTGGAGATACATGTGCTAATCCAAGCAATAAACTGTTGAGGCATTCCCAAAGCCGCAAGAACGGTGAGCAGAAAGTTCCATTGGACTGTATCAAAAGCTTTTGCTATGTCGATCATCATAGCACATCGCGGGGGGCCTTGTTCCCTATGATAGTCATGGACCAGCTCCGAAGCAAGCAGGACATTCTCCACAAGGAGACGATCATGGACGAAAGCAGACTGGTTAGGTAATATAATGCTTGGCAGAACACATTTGAGACGATTGGCAAGAATCTTTGAGATGATCTTGTACAGTACGTTGCAACACGAAATGGGTCGGTAATCTTTCATTGTTTTTGCGTCGTTCTTCTTTGGGATCAGAGCAAGAATCGTCGAGTTTACTCCTTTAGGAAGGAAACCCAACTTAAAGAACGATTGAACAGCAGCTATCACATCTCGTCCAATAACAGTCCAAGCTTCCTTAAAAAACTCCGTCGTATACCCATCCGGACCAGGGGACTTGTCGCTTGGCATGGCAAAGACAACCTTTTGCACTTCCTCTGCAGAGACCTCGCAGATCAGTAGCTCATTCTCCGCTGCAGTGCATCTGTGCCCCAATAAATCCTCCAGAAAAGAGATCTCTGTTCCTTGATAATCCGACGGAACATGAGAAAGAAAATCCTGGAAGTGTCTTTCTGCCTCCATTTTTATCTCAGATATATCTTTCAGCACCGTACCCTGACTATCCACAATCTCCCGAATAGTATTTCGCGATTCTCGCATACAGGCAGCTCTAAAGAACACTTTATTGCATTTATCGCCGACATTCAGCCAATGGAGCTTCGATTTCTGCTTTAGAAAACCTTCTTCCAACTCAGAAAGTTGTTCCCATCTCATGAAAGCGCGAGTTTCAGCTTCTTGCCATGATTGCATGGGATTCAGGATCACTGCCTCTTGTTTTATGCACAGATCTTCATACGCTTCCTTCGTACGTTTTGATAGATCCCCAAATCTGCTCTTCGCTAGTCTCCTCAACGTAGGCTTGAGATCCTTGAGTTTCTTAGATAGGCGGTGCATCGCCGACGTCGAAACAAAGAGGTCTGCCGTCGTTCTCCAATACTCTGTGACAGCTGGCATAAACTCTGGCATTTTAGCCATCGAATTGATAAATTTAAAAGGCCGTTTAAGATGGTGCGAGTTGATATCCATATGAATGCGCCCCCGCAAGTGATCCGAGCATCCTCCAGCTTCGTAAGCACAGTAAGAACGTGGCTGTTGAGTGAGCCATTCCTCATTTATTAGGACTCTGTCTAGCTTCTTGTGCACTAGTCCTTCGCTTCTTTTGTTGCTCCATGTGAACCACGGTCCATGAGAGCCCATATCCACAAGAGAACAATGTTGAATTGCTTCCTGAAAATCCTGAGATCCCTGCGTAATGACCCTTGAGCCAGTGTTCGAGTGGTCATCACTTGAAAGAATCTCGTTATAGTCACCACACAGCATCCAACGTTTGCCCTTATATATTCCAGAATCATGCAGCTGCTTCATCTCTTCCCACAGTGCCCTGCGTTCTGCGCTGAAATTCGCCGCATAAATAAAAGAACAGACAAACTCCCCATCTTGCTCTGATGTCGATATCAAACAAGTGATCATCTGAGCACTCTTTTGAACCACTGTTAATTGCACATCCTTATTCCATACCACCCAGATTCTGCCTAATCTATTGTACTCATAGTTTGAGACCATAGACCAGCCCGGAAATACCAATGAAGCTATATGTGCACTTCGAGTTTCCTTCACTCTCGTTTCCAATATACCACCAAACTGAAAAGAATTACCACGCACCCAGTCCTTGACAACTGAATGCTTGCATTTTTTATTAAAACCTCGTATATTCCAAAAAAAACCTGTCATTGAGAAAGGGTTTTTTTGTTATTCGCTTGCTTCTCAGCCACTGATCCACGATTGGTAGTCGCAGGTCGGT
Source organism: Eutrema salsugineum (assembly GCF_000478725.1). Classification (NCBI taxonomy): domain Eukaryota; kingdom Viridiplantae; phylum Streptophyta; class Magnoliopsida; order Brassicales; family Brassicaceae; genus Eutrema; species Eutrema salsugineum. The sequence goes on from NW_006256858.1 coordinate 1,754,881, forward strand.
TCCTCGAAGTTTCTGCACCGTATCGGTGCGCTGTTTTGGCCGCTCTCTTCAATTTTGCTCGGCTCCCCTCAGGGTTCATGACACTATTTGTTGGCCCTTCAGTTTTACCCGCATTCTCCTGCATCGCATTCGTATCTAGTTCGCTTTTCCCAGCTGTATCCACATCAAGTCCTTGCTTCTCCCCAGCTTCCATCTCTTCCTCAAGCCCATCACACCCCTCCCTTATCTCCCCCTCTTCTCCAACGTCCATTAGATCAGAGAAACGTGATGCTGTAGAAAGAATCTCCCGCTGGCATTCGTCGAGTTGAGTTCGATGAAATACTTTCGTTGGCGAGATCCACTCCGTTCCTTCACTTGTGTTCTCAGGCTGGGTCACTTGCTTTCCAAAGTCGAGCGTAGTGGCGGTTGTATCAACTGCTTGTACTTTGTCGCCTGGTCCACTTATTCCCTTCCCATTTTCCTTTGTCATTGAGGACAATAAGTTTGACATCGCTGTCTCCACTGGTAGAGTGGCTTTCACTGTGTTCGAATGTGTAGGTTTCTTCATCATCGGTCCTTCACCAACAGACGCGTGTGATTTAGCTGGAGTTGTAAAGTCGCTCCCCCTCTTCAGAATACGTACAGGGTTCTGCTCTCTTCTGCAGTCAGCTGCGACATGCCCCCATCCATCACAATTCGTACAATAGGGGGGTAACCAGGGGAATTCATACTGAATTTCAACTGTTTTCCCCTGAATCTCAAAACAGTGAAACTTCGGTAACGTCTTCGTCAAGTCAACCTCCACTGAGATCTTGGCCACTTCAAAATCTTTTACCCAAAGTGTGTCAGGATGAAGTTGTTTAGGAACCCCAATAGGGCTTGCTAAGAAGCTCAATCCCTTCCAGTTATACAGCTTCCTGGGCACATTTTTCATAACAACCCACAAGGGGACTGATTGCAGAATCGGTTGAACCTCCTCCTCTTTAGGACTCCATTTTGAAACCAGCATGGGGACGTCCTTTATATTCCACATCTTCTGTCGAAGCACCCTCTCCCTCATCTTCCTGTCAGCAATTCGAAATTTTACTGTTGTCTCATTGACCACAAACACGTCGATTTTTGTCTCGGTGTTTCCCACAGTCCAGATTCGGTTTACTGTCATATGTATCGATCCGACATGAGGAGCTTTCTTGAGAAATTTCCCCAACACACAGTCATTCCACATTGGAGCTTCGTTTAGGATTGCTTCCGGAACTCGAAAGACTTTAACCCCTTCGATCTCATCAGCTTCCATGCTGAATTGTTGCAATTGTTCTTTCTTCTTTACTACCTCAGTCCACTTCGCACCCCCGACCTGTTTGTCAATTTTCGCAACTCCCAAATCCTGTATCTCTTGCACACCATCCGTTTTCTCCTCATTCCCTGTAAACAGAGATGAACCCCGATCGATCACCGCCTGTGAAGGGTTGTTCTTCTCCACAGCTTGCTGAGTCACCACCATAGTCGTCTCCTCCCCACCGTTTCCTCCGTTTTCCGGTGGCGGGAGGGCCTCCTGCCCCGGCGCCGCCATGACCGGAGAGTTCGCTTGAGTTCGAAGCTAGAAACCCCAATCGCACAGAATATCGCCTCATTTTATAATATGTTATTATTCAGCATGCGAAGCCAAAAAGTTCATATAATACAAGAAAATGTTAATTTAGATTAACAACACGTAAAATGGTAATCGCCTTTGAAAACCAGAAACGACAAAAATTCTAAATCAATCTATGCAACAGGTTTTATGTTTGAGAGTAATCATCAATTTTCCCATTTTTATCCCACTAGAAAGTTCTATTGTATTAGTGATTGTTGTATCTGTCTCGAATGTGTGATTGATGCGATATTTAGTCAATTCTGCTGTTCTCTCTACAGTAAGTGTGGTGGCTTTCGAGTAAAGTGATACCACTTTCATGATAACAAGGTACATTAAATGTCCTTGTAGGCAAAATTCTATAACTTTTTGGTTTCTCCACCAAATTATACTAACTTTATTATTTAACATATATCCAAAGATCACATCATTCATATTTAAATCCTTGTTTTATTCTTACTTTTAATTCGTTAATTAAGTAGACAATTAAATTTTGAAACTTAATAAGTAAGTAACTATGAAATCACTTTCTTTTTTAGGGAAGTACCTTACAAATGGACAAAAGAGAGAACATCATTATTTTATATTTGGAAAAGATTTTCAGGATTTACTGAACGGATGATATATTAAAAAAATGTGAAAAATCTACCACATAACAAGCATATCCTACTTGAACGAAACACCAATAGAAATATATGTTAAGGCGACACCATCAACCCCTCATTCCATATAAAGTCTATATGTTACGTAAAGATGTACTTAAAACTTTGATTTAACCGTGACATCGAATGCAAAAACTTTTAATTTGTTTTCACTTTCTTCTATCGATGAAATATGATTCGACTCTGGTATAAGCGATGGATTCGGTCGTTACCAAACGATACAACTCATTGAACAATCGTCTTATTATATTACTAACCGAGACTTAGCCATAGACTTTTTTGCCATGTGTAATTGCTGAAGTAAATCGTTTATTAAAAAAAAAATTACGCAAGCAAAAGTAATTTATTACCTTGTTTATTTGTAGTGTATGGCTTAATCTTTTTCGCGGTTGTTACATGAGTGATGAGACTCATCGACTCATCGACTCATCGTTTATACTCCGAGCGTGAAACAGAGGCCATTGTAAGTGTAGGCAAAAACTAAGCTGATCCATCGTTTTCAATGAGAATGCAAAGAAAAAACACTATTTTTACGTATATTGTGAGGAAAAAAACAGTATACAGAAAACCAAAATAAGAACACCACGTGTCAGGATATTTGTGGTGGGAATAACTTCCGTTTTAGACAGAAGCACCTGTGGCTGCGGCTGCGATTCGAGCCGCGTCGAATGTCGACTGATTATATTACGGGTCAATAGCCGTTACTCCTTAATTTGACCAGAGTTTTTTTGTTACTTTTTTATACACACACTTTTGTTATACTTTTAAGTTTTAATACGATACGACTAACTGAAAAGAAAAGGCTATGTCTTGTTACTTAGAAAAACTTAAGTAGTAAATTATGGTCGTCAGTTAGATGAACACTTAATTAACATATGTGCTGTACTTATTTTAGTCATGCGATTACAGTTTAGTAGTAGTAGTATTTGTAAGAATTAGAATAGATTTGTTTTTTGAAGGTTATATTAGTGTATTTAGTTAGTTCACGTGTTTAATGTTCAACCATACATATCAATTTAAATCATCTGCCATGCAAATAAAATTTGGTCAAGAAAGAAGACTACTCATGGACAAATTTGGAGCTAGCGAGACTCGGTGGGTACAAGTTATACAAAACTTATTAAAGGACATAATAAACAACTAACATAAATCATCGTTTACCACGTGCCCATCCAGCTGTGATTGCACTCACTTTCGACTGAGAAACGGAAAGACATAAACCAATATTCGTCCATTTAGGCTCAACCTTTTTCAAGGTGAAAACTGGTTACTCCCTATATTAGTTTCTTCTTATATATGCGAAATGTTATGATTAACATAGGGTTTAGTAGTTGTATCAGAGCTTTCTTTGCAACATCAAGTAAAGGACACTAGATATAGTTAAAAGTTTCAGTTACATGGTTGGTCAAGTTTCAAGATTTTTGTTATTTTATTTTATTTACTTTTCAAGAGTTTAGTTTTGGAACGGTTAATCCGAAGAGATTCCAGGGAGTTTCATGTGTTTGCAACCGTTACCAAAACTCAACTGTTAGTTAAAAACTTATACGTATATATAAGAACATACAAATAGAAAAAAATAAGAGAAAAAGTATACAATTGTTACCAACTAAAGTACCGTGACCATTTGTTGTTGCTACATCGTCATCTCCAACTCCTAACGTTAGGCACGTTCAAAATAACTTTTGAAAACTATCCCACAAAGCAAAATCATATAGCGTTAACCTAGTTTCTTTTTTTCAAAAAAATACCTATACTTTGAAAATATCAAAAATAATATATAGTTTTCTAATTAGGGGAAAAAGGTGACATGGCAGTCAGGAGAAACTAACCCATCTGGTAATGGACAAATGTCAGCAGAGCCATACATTATAAATAGTTTAATGATAAGGGAACGATGATGATGCCAATTCAGTAGTAGGGTCGCTGAGTTGGGGGGTAAAATGGGCAATTCAGAATATATGATTGAAAGTGGAAACGTAAGCTTTCTTGCTTTTGCGTTCTCTCTCTGGTCGGAACAAGACATTCATCAGAGTGACAGAGTCATACATCCGTGAATCGGTGCTTATCCATTTCTTCTAACTCCTTTATTTTTTTCCTCACTACTATTTTACTCAACTGATGTTAAAAGTCAAATTTATACCATGAATGATCTTTTACGTAGTAGACGCTACACATTCTTTAGACTAGTTATCAAGCTATCCAAATGAATTAATAGAATTATGAGCATTACAAATTATGTTAATTATATTTAGTAGATCAACTGTTCAGGTTTTAATGGATATCTCTAACTAGCTTCAGAAAAGGATATGAAACTCGAAATATGCTGAACTAGCTAGACGGAGCAAAAAAAACAATATATAATTAATTGAATCAGGATATCAGCTATGCGTCTATCGTTAACTATGGAGAGCTATGAAATTGTATAATTATTATATTTGGCCTCGTATAGCAAGCCTCAATTAAAACTTACATCAGAAAATAAACTTATGAGATTGAAATAATTGAAGACGAGTGGTTAATTTTGTAATTAGTAATTAGAGCATCTGTAACGATGGTTTTAAAGGAGTTCAAGCATGGGGTTTATGAGATTTTTCATTAAAAATTAAATGAATAAAGCTCAATATTTATAGAGACAGATTCTAATTTAGAACTTTTGAAGTCGGTTTTACAAAGGGTTCACGCGTGACTTGGCCGAATTTGATTGGTTGGCTTTTGACAAAAACTTTTTTCTCCACCTTCTTTCTTTTTCTCTCTCTCTTCTTTTCCTATTTTCTTTAAACTTTTTTTCTTTTTCTATTTTCTCTTTCTTCTCAAAATTTTATTAATAAAAAATTTGAGATGAACCCCATGAGAGGTTCACCATTACTGATGCTCTTAGGTCACCTCCAACGGAGGTTCAAGAGGGTTTCATAAGTGAGCCCGTTTTGTGTGGTCTCGTTTTTTAATTATTTTTGAAGCTCAAATCGAGTGAGACGGTATGAGTAGAGTGAGTTTATTGAACCCGTCTCACTCGGGTATAACTGAACAAGTGGCGAAATCTCATTGGCTGTTGTGTGGAGGAGAAATGGGTAAAGTGTTTCGTTTTTTCATTTGGAGTTGAAATTTTTTTTGAGTCGTCGAACACATATCTCCTCGTCTCCCAGAGCGATTCGACGCCGCCGGTGAAGCCAGCCTTTTCTCCAGCCTTTTCTCGCCGCCGAATAAGAAAGGTAAGTTCATCTGACTCCGTTTAGTTCATTTCTGGGTAATTGTCGAGTGGTTGCTCGCGTTCTTCTTGAAATTGCGATTAGGGTTTTAGGGGAAATTGGGGGAAAAAACGATTTAGTGTTTTTGTTCGGTTTTATTGTAGGGATTTATCACCAATTTGATTTTTATTCGTGGGTGTAGTGTTAATGTTGTTGTTCTTCGATTCGAAATTAGGGTTTCGTTGAATTTGGGGAAAAATCGATTTCTGGTTTTAAAATTTAGGGCTTTTTGATTTGATTGATATATATGAATGATTGAATATGGTGATGATTAATCGGTTATTTGTAGTTGTATATCGATAAGTTTTGTTGAGTACGGATAAGGGCTTTGTCGTTTTAGGGGAACTCGGGGTTTTTCCTCTCGTTTTGATTGTGTTTTTACTCGAAATCTGTTTTGTGGTTTAGTGTTTACGCTTTATAGTAATGATCACTAAGCTTGATCACTAAGTGTGATCAATAAATCGTATTGTATTTGGGTTGATTCACCTATTCGTTTGCGAAAGCATATCTGTTTAAGTATTGTTTAGGGATAATGTTTCGAAGATGCTTAAACCTGCCTTGATTACTATTGTTTAAGTATTGTTTTTTAGTGATAGTGAAAGCATATTGTTTTGTAAACAGGATGCCGATGAGCTGGAGCGAGCCATCCTCTGATGATGAACCGGAGCAAGACATGCGTTGGGCATACGCGGATGGCAACTACGGCATTCCCAAGAAATGCTTCTGTGGTAAACCGGTGAAGATTGAAGTGGCCAGAGGTGGGACTAGTGGGACTCCTAGACGCAAATATTACAGATGTCCTGAGTACGTTAACGAGGTAAGATGATGAGCGAGTTCATTTAGATATATTTATGCCCATGTTTACAATTTCTGACCACCTCATCCGACAATGTGCAGGAGACATATGAGCATCTCTTTAAGTGGTGGGATGAGGCAGTTATCTCCCGTTTGGAGATAAGACTTGAAGACCAAAGGGAGACCATGTTCGACATACTACCTCAACCCACCACTCGAGTAGCGAGGGAGGAGGTCAGTGTGCTCGAAGGGGAAGTGAGGGAGGAGATACGTGTGCTCGCTGAAGAAGTTGCTACTCTGAAGGAACAAATGGCACGTCAAAGTGAAAGCTATCTTATGCTTTGCTCTCTTTGTGTATTTGCTGCTCTGTGTTACCTGTTTAGGTAGTTTATGATGACCTGCTACGTGTTTTAGCGGTTTTTCCCTTAAGTTAAGACAATCAGTAGTTATGTAAGCGGCTTTACCTTTATGTTAAGACATTGTTAAGACATCTGTTTCATTAATGTATTTCGGTCATGTTTGGTTATTGCCTTGGAGAATTTTGTTACTTTTTTTCCGTCTTTGATATTTGGGTGACAGATCGGGAGGAAGGCTAAAGAATGTGTGAAGGTAAAAGTTCCTTATTCGTTGCTTTATTACGTTTAGGGTTTAATATTTGTCAGTGTATCACTTCATTACACTCCCTTTCTGTCTTTGCGAGGTCATGTCACATAAAGATCGAAGCCATCTACTCCAACCATAACCGAGGAATACTTCCCGCGTTGAACAAAGGTTAGTCATAAACCCAACTACTTCACCTCGTAGCATTTAAGACAGTTAGGTGTATAGTTAAGGTACATCTTGTCAATGGTTGCTGCTTTAGATTAGGTTAAATAGAGATTAAAAACCCTTATAGACCATCATGTCATCGGTCATTACTTCTACGATGTAAGCTTAATGGTTTCATTCATTGCTAGCTACTCTGGTAGATATTTAGTAAAACGTAAAATCTCTTAAAAACTTTAAATTTAAATCTTTTAACGTTTTGAAAACTTGAGAAAATTGTCATCATAAAACAGAACATTGTAAACCCTTATTAATGTCACCACCAAACACTAAGCAATATACACTTTAAATCCTTCTATATTAAACCCTTTTTACCCTTCTTCAAATCACCCTTCTTCATTTCACACTTCAACGCAAGTAAACCCCACTATGGCTTCACCGCACAGCTTTCTTAACCTCTTAAATAGCCAGGAAGAGAACGGCTTCTCATTCTCACCAAATGTAGACTTAGGATCCTCTCAGCTCCCACCTTTTAGTTCCCAGTTGACGGAGGAGCCCACTGTGACTGTTGACGCGAAAACATCGAAGAGGAAATGGCATCCAACTAAAGATATCGTTTTGATCTCGGCATGGTTGAACACAAGCAAGGATCCCGTCATCGGGAATGACCAGAAACCGGCGCATTTTGGGGTCGTATCAGTCTGTACTTCAACAACAGTCCGCATTTAGCTGATTTTTGCAAGCAACGGTGGGGCCGTATCAATGACCAGACTTGCAAATTTTTCGGGTGCTACGATGCAGCCGTTAAACAGCAAAGCTCTGGTCAAAATGATAACGATCTGATGAAGGCTGCTCATCAGATATTTGTTAGTGATCACGGCTTCAAGTTCGGACTTGAACATTGCTGGCGTGAACTCAGGCACGACCAGAAGTGGTCGTCAGTATCCGCTGTGAAAGAGAGCGAGGTCAAAAAAAGGAAGAACAAGTCACCGGCTGCAACATCGCCACATGAAGTTGATGCTGAGGAGTCACCAGAGAGTCGGCCCCCGGGTGTGAAGGCAGCGAAGAAGGCTTTGGAAAGCAATGGCAAGGGTAAAAAGGGTGCTCAATCCGATGAAGATGACGGGCAAGAGTTGACGGAGATGAACAAGTTTTGGGAAATAAAGAAACAGGATCTTGCGATTAAGGACAGGCTCTCCAAGCAGAAATTGCTTGATAGTTTGGTGTTACGAATGAACTTACTTTCAGAAAAGGAAAGGGCCCTCAAGGATAAACTAGTTAGTGAACTGTTGGGTTAATCTTTAGTGAACTGTTGGGTTTTTCTTTGTTGAAGAATGGTGTTTTCATGTTTTTAAGACGACCACAATGTTTAGGGTAGATTTTGAACTTCGGTTTATGCTTTCCATTTCATATCCTTGTGTTTTTTAAGTTCATGTAATGGCACTTTATCTACTACATTATGGCTTGGAAATCGCTTTCATACATTTACTTTGGAAATTGCTTTCATACATTTGGTTTCTGGACTTTGGTAATGGTTTTGTATTGAACAGGTTTGGAGAAAGTGCTGACTCCGCAAGTTGTCATAAAGCTTGTTTGTATCATAGAGATGTGTCCTATCGTCTTTATCACTTGTTTGTATCCGCAAGTTGTCTTAAAGCTGTGTACTCATATGTTTGTATCCACATATTTATTTGAGTTGTATTTGTATCCACATGTTTTATTTTTTATATCTTTGTAGCCACATGATTTTTCAGATGTTGGTATCCACTACCTCATCTCTCATAATCGCCCATCTATATATAGCAACAAAGCACCCTCAAACTATGTCTCTCAAAGTCTTCTCTTCTATCTTCTTCTATGTTATCTTCTCAAACACAAACGGTTTAAAAGTAATCCAACTCTTCTCTTCTAAACACCTAAACACCGTTTTTAAAATTTGTTGTTTAACCTCTCTCATGGCATCTTCTTCTTACAATGATTTCAACAATGGTTTTGATGAAAATTATGATGAAAATTTTGTTGAAATTGTTGATGATAGTTTGGATGACCAGTTTGATGATCTTTTTGATCAAAAATTTGACAAAGCTTTGAACTTTTTTCTTGAACGTCAAACAGTTCCCAAACCAAAGAAGAAGAAGAAGAGAGCATATATTGAAAGAAATCGTGAAGAAGGTCATATCCGTTTATGGAATGACTACTTCAGTGAAGATGCTACATACCCGCCCAACTTATTCCGCCGCCGTTTCAGAATGAACAAGTCATTGTTCATGCGTATTGTGGGACAACTTTCCCAAGAAATGCCATTTTTTCAACAACGGAGAGATGCCACTGGAAGAGTTAGTCTATCGGGATAACAAAAATTTACGGCAGCAATTCGTATGTTAGCATATGGTAGTGCTGCGGATGCAGTGGACGAATACCTGCGCCTCGGTGAAAGTACAACAATTTCATGCTTGGAACATTTCACGGAAGGAATCATATCATCTTTCGGGGATGAGTATTTAAGACGACCCACTAGAGAAGATCTTCAACGCTTGCTTAATGAAGGAGAGGATCGTGGATTCCCCGGGATGATTGGAAGCATCGGTTGTATGCTCTGGGAGTGGAAAAATTGTCCAACAGCCTGGAAAGGCCAATATACACGGGGTTCAGGAAAACCAACAATTGTCTTGGAGGCTGTAGCATCATACGATCTTTGGTTTTGGCATGCCTTTTTTGGACCTCCAGGTACTTTAAACGATATAAACGTTCTCGATCGCTCACCTATTTTTGATGATGTATTACAAGGTCGAGCTCTAAAAGTCAGGTTCTCTGTCAACGGAAATCAGTACCGACTTGGATATTACCTCACCGACGGTATTTACCCAAATTGGGCAACGTTTATACAATCTATCCACCTTCCACAAAGTGAGAAAGAAAAGTTATTTGCTACACGACAAGAATTTGTTCGGAAAGATGTTGAAAGAGCTTTCGGAGTCTTGCAAGCAAGATTTGCTATTGTCAAAAACTCTGCTCTTATTTGGGATAAGGAAAAAATAGGCAAGATTATGAGAACGTGTATCATCTTACACAACATGATAGTAGAAGACGAAAGAGAATCCGACACCCAATATGATCTATCAGAGTTTGAACAAAGAGAAGGAACGAGATTTTCACAAGTCGATATGACGTATTCGACCTATATGCCCACAAATATTGGCAATATGATCGGGATTCGCAATCAAGTTCGTGATAACGATATTCATCAGCAATTAAAAAATGATCTAGTTGAACATATATGGCATAAATTTGGTTAAGTGCTTCATGTATTGTATTTTGTTATTTCCTTTAAGATTTCATATTTCAGTATTTTTTAAATGTTTGTGTATTCTAATGTTTTCTAAGTGTTTCATGTATTGTATTTGTATTTTAATGTTGTTTTTATGTAATTTTAATTATGTAATGTTAATTTTGAAAAAATCGAATTTTTTTTTTATAAATTATATTATTATTATATTCAATTGATACTCAAATATAGGTTCATTGATGAAAAGTAGTTTTAAGGTGGAGATGATTTCTTTTTTAATAAGCAATAAAACTAATAAACAATTGCTATGAACCCCATAGATATCATGGTTGGAGATGCCCTTACGCACTTTCACCCAGTGCTAGGTTCCAATATTAATTTCAACGCTTTTGAATTATTTTCTTCTATTTATCTATTTATTACATTATACACACTAACTAGTAACTCCTCCTATAAAAAGAAGAAACCACCTTAGCTCTTCTCCTCATTCCTAAATTCCAGCCGCCAAAAACTCCAACAAAATCTTTCCTAACCACGAACCGAATCCGAGCGGTCTTCAAATGGGCACGGCGGACTACACATTTCCTCAAGGAGCGGAGGAGTCGCACCGCCGCCACCACACGGTGGAGGCTCCCGAGCCTCAGCCGTTCTTGAAGTCACTTCAGTACTCATTGAAGGAAACTCTGTTTCCAGACGACCCTTTTAGACAGTTCAAGAACCAGAAAGCATCTAGGAAAGTTGTATTAGGCATCAAGTACTTCTTCCCGATCTGCGAATGGGCTCCACGCTACAATCTCAAGTTCTTCAAATCGGATCTCATTGCCGGAATCACCATCGCTAGCCTCGCCATCCCTCAGGGCATCAGTTACGCCAAACTCGCTAACTTGCCTCCCATTCTTGGCCTTTGTAAGCGTTATTTCTTCTTTTTCTATTCTTTTTTTTTTGTTTGTAAAACGGTTCTTTATTAAAATAAAAATGGCGGTTTCTTATGATTACACTGAGAACTATATTTTTAAGAAATAGATAGCGAGCATTACGGCAATAACAAAAGAACCTCAAATCCAACACTTTTTTTTTTGTTTTGTCCTAACTCAAATATTTTATTCCTGATAAAAGAAAGTTTCTGACAATTAAACTAAAACAAATTATAATCTAGGAAAGGCAGTAAGTAATTATACAATGAAACTCAATACAGTTTGATTAAAATTCAGAGTTCTAATTATTGTATTGTACTGTGTGTTTTTGTTTGTTTGTTTGCGTTTAATTAGACTCGAGTTTTGTACCGCCATTGGTGTACGCGGTACTGGGGAGTTCAAAGGATTTGGCGGTCGGAACGGTTGCGGTTGCGTCTCTGTTGACAGGTGCGATGTTGAGCAAAGAAATAGACGCTGAGAAATATCCTAAGCTTTACCTTCAAATCGCTTTCACCGCCACGTTTTTCGCCGGCGTTTTCGAAGCCTCACTCGGCTTTTTCAGGTTCTTATTTAATTGATTTCTCCTTTGTTACTTTATTTTCCTTTTTTTATCTGGTTTTAAAGTGTGAGTTATACCTTTGGATGTGGACAAAGAATCCGGCACTCAAAAATATCTGAACAAAAATATTAACCTTTTGTTTCACCTTGCTTTCTTGGACTCATACAATATAAAAAAAAAAGACATTATAAACCATTCAGAAAGCACTGGGCTATGAGTGAAATACGTCATTGCAAGTTACGTCACGTGAACTTGATATTGCTGACAAACGAGCCTATAGGATAAACGCGTGATAACTGTGTAGAGAATCCTACGCGAATGTAATTACTTTACTGGTATGATTATGTTTTTAATTTTTTAGTGTGATTGGTTACTACTTGGTCCAAAAGACATGGGAGATATTTTCTGTGACGTATACATTTATAGGTGGAATCTATTATAGATTCCCAAAAATTCTGATAAAGCTGGTGAGTTTGGTGATGGATGAGTCAATGATGCAAACTGATCATTTACTGTCAGTATCTTTTCAACAATTACCAATAAAGAAACAAACTTTTTAACCAAAAAAAGTAAAATTACACAAAAGTAAATAAAGGTGAAAAAGTTTTAAAGATAATTTTAATTGCAGGTTAGGGTTCATAGTGGATTTTCTATCGCATGCAACGATAGTGGGATTCATGGGAGGAGCAGCGACGGTGGTGAGTCTGCAACAGCTTAAGGGTATTTTCGGACTTAAACATTTCACAGAAGCCACTGATGTTATCTCTGTCATGCGTTCCGTTTTCTCCCAAACTCACCAGGTGTGTCTTATTTCCGCTTTATTTATTTTTTGGCTAATTAATTATTTAATTAAATTTACCAAAATATCACTCAAGTTTACAGTGTCGATAAATTTAAAAATATTAAAGGTATTTTTGTTGTGCAGTGGAGATGGGAGAGTGGCGTTCTCGGCTGTGGTTTCCTTTTCTTCCTTCTCTCCACCAAATATTTCGTAAGATTTCATTATTTCAACTCTTACCTTTTTATCATGATTTGAATCAAATTAATTATTCCCATTTTTTTGGACGAGGGCGGATTTTAACAAAGACACGCTACAATGATAGTTCGTAATCGTATAATTCCATTATTCTCGTCTTTATCAATCTTTTTCTTACAAAGAATATATATAAGAGACAAATTCACATGATGAAATCTAAGTAATCACACAGTAGAAAACGTAATTTAATGTGTGTTAATGACGAATTGATGATGCAGAGCACGAAGAAACCAAAATTCTTCTGGGTGGCGGCGATGGCTCCTTTGACCTCAGTGATTCTTGGAAGCCTCTTGGTTTACTTCACTCACGCTGAGAGACATGGTGTTCAAGTGGTATTTTTCAATCTCTCCATCTCTTTATTTTGACAATAATAATTGAAACAATAATTCAATAAAGACCAAAAATATATAATGTATAGTCATTTCACCGAAATCGACAAAATTAATATATACATGTCACCTTAATATTTACATTTCACCTTAATTTAAAAAAGAGAGAAAAATAAGGTAGAATATTGTGGTTAGAAAAGATACAAGAAGCAAGAAGTTGTAAGTTTTTAAATGATTGTGGGAAAAGAAGTGGGCTCATGTGCTTTCTCGGAATTTTATTTATTATAATTTTGTACAAAATGGAGAGGAATGATAGAATAAAAGAAGGTGTACGATATGTGCAGATAGGGAACCTGAAGAAAGGGTTAAATCCACTGTCCGTGTCTGATCTCGTCTTCACTTCCCCTTACATGTCGACAGCTGTCAAGACTGGCCTCATCACTGGCATCATCGCCCTCGCTGTAAGTAAAGATTAGTTATAGGTCTTGGATTTAACGAGAAAATAGTATGCTTTGAACTTTGAGAGTAATAATCGGAGAGATAGAGTAATAATCTGGAAGAAATATGATCTAAGTATTGTGTAAAATGTCTTCTTTCATTAACTCATAAATGCTAATTATTATACTCGACTAATTTTAACGAAGAAAGGAAATTCTACTAACAGTGTCACTAGCAAATTAACCAAGTATTCAATTAGTGGTTCCTTACAAATCACTAATTCAATAACATGAGATTTTACAAAACTTTTTAATATATATATTTTCAAACATATATATGATTTTAATACAAATCACTCCAAATGCTAGATTGAATACACCTCCTTTCACTTTTGGGTTAGCTTTTTCACATCAGTCCGGACCTTAATAGCCCCTTTTCCAACTAAAGTTAAAAGCTAGGAAACTAACCTAACCGAGAGCAATTTTTATAACTCATAATACAGTAAAATCTCTATAAATTAATACTCGATAAATCAATAATCACTATAAATTAATAAATTTTGATGGTTCCAAATCGGGACAATGTAAAAATTCATCAAATTCGATAAGATAATAAGATAATATTTTTTTTTGAAACTCCTATGTAAATATATGGTCCCAACAAAAATATAAATTAATAATTATATAAATTTATATAAATATATGTATATATAATATTTATAATATGACCAATATATTTGATTTTATTTAAGGTTAAAATCTCATTGAATCTCATCTCTCTAGTTATTATATCAGTAGCTCTTATTGGTGTTTTACGGCATACATTCAAATTTTAATGATGATTTTTTAATGTGATAATTGATTTTTTACCTGTAAATGTTTTTAAATATATTATAGTGTTATCTTCAATTTTATCATTAATAATACAGATAGTAGCCATAATTTTTTTATAAATTTTAAACTTATGAACATATATATTTTTATATAGACAATCCAATATGGTATTAAAAACTATTTTATTGATTGTTAATCATAATTTATATTTTAAGATTTGTTAAACTTTAAAAATATAACGTTATTCCAAAGAATTTTTTAAAAATTATATATAGAAAACAAGTTTTCTCTTATAAATTAATAATTATTAATTTACAGATAAATTAATATCACGATAAATTAATAAAATATCACGGTCTCGACATTATTAATTTATAGAGGTTTTACTGTATGCAGTTTTGAGATTAAAATATGAAAAATAAAAAATGAAAATCATAAAAAAAAAAAACTAAAAAAAAAACAAATCATGTGTAAAAATGCAGGAAGGTATAGCTGTGGGGAGGAGCTTTGCGATGTTCAAGAACTACAACATTGACGGGAACAAAGAGATGATAGCATTTGGAATGATGAACATCGTTGGTTCCCTCACTTCTTGTTACCTCACAACCGGTATGTACACATACACCTTCAATTTATATTATTACCACATCTCTTAACTATATATGTAATCTGAAAAAACAAAAAAAAAAAAACTTAATTATAATATAATATTAATCACATTACCACACACTGCGTTCTAGGACCGTTTTCGAGGTCGGCCGTGAACTTCAACGCGGGTTGCAAGACAGCAGTGTCGAACATAGTGATGGCGATTGCGGTAATGTTCACACTGCTCTTCCTCACTCCGCTTTTCCACTACACACCACTCGTCGTCCTCTCCTCTATCATCATAGCCGCTATGCTCGGCCTCATTGACTATCAAGCTGCCTTTCATCTCTGGAAAGTCGACAAATTCGACTTCCTCGTCTGCATGAGCGCCTACTTTGGTGTTGTCTTCGGTAGTGTCGAGATCGGTCTCGTCCTCGCCGTAAGTCTTATTATACATTTACTTCAGAATATACCTCATATAGTTCAGATTTATACTGTGTTGTTTGTGTTTGGCGTTTGCATTTACATTTACATTCTGTGAAAAGGTGGCGATATCGATAGCGAGATTGTTGCTATTCATGTCGAGGCCACGGACTGCGGTGAAGGGAAACATACCAAACAGCATGATATATAGGAACACTGAGCAGTATCCTTACTCAAGAACCGTTCCTGGTCTTCTCATTTTGGAAATTGACGCTCCCATCTACTTTGCCAACGCTGGTTACTTGCGTGAGAGGTAACCTTTTAACCCTAATTCATTTATACACGCCAAGGAATTAATGAGGATTAGTTTATAATTATGTTTCCTATTCATTTATTTGCCGGGTACAGAATCACAAGGTGGATCGATGAAGAGGAAGAGAGAGTCAAAACATCAGGAGAAAGCAGTTTGCAATATGTTATACTCGATATGTCCGGTAATTGCATATCTTGATTTAATTTCTATGATACTACTTGTATTGTTTTTGTTCGAGGCTAAATTTGTGTGTGCTGAACAAAACAGCTGTTGGTAATATCGACACGAGTGGTATAAGCATGATGGAGGAAATTAAGAAAATTATCGACAGAAGAGCGCTGAAGGTAACGTAATGCTTTTTAGGGTACATTACGCGTATTCTTCATATTGTTAAATCTTTTTTTTTTTAATCCTCAGTTAGTATTGGCAAATCCGAAAGGAGAGGTCGTGAAGAAATTAACAAGATCCAAATTCATCGATGGTAATTTGGGCAAAGAATGGATGTTCTTAACGGTAGGAGAAGCCGTGGAGGCTTGTAGTTTCAGGCTTCACACGTTCAAAAACGAACCGGCCTCCAAAGAAGAGCCTTGGAACAATGTATAATTCCTTTTTTTTAGTCGTTTTGAGAGTGCTCGTAATTAAATTGCTGTATGTAATCTTAAATATCAGGAAAAGGTAATTATCGCATTTTGTAAAGTTTACTGTGTGTAACACATCTCACATGCAATTTGTACTCTTTATGATCTCCTTATAAGTTACAACAAGGGTAAATGTAGATTATCCAGTGTTATATATGTAAAATTTTTTGACGTTTAGCGGAATATAAAAATATTGAAGAGAAGTCTGAAGAAGTTGTGATTATGAAGTTCGACCAATATCGTTTGCAAGCGTACAAATCACTAAAAATAAAATAAACCACCAAAATCGTAATTAACTGACCGAATTAAACCGTAAATAAAATCATGTGTGTTACAAAAGCGGTTTTGTGATCTAAAAGGCCTTCTCTTTTCATAAAAGCCCATCAAGTTTAGAACATTCAAGGGATCTGAAGATAATAGTTCTGTACGTCAACGTCCACCATACGGATGCTTCTTTGCCCCATACAAAACAGGACACGTAAGCAAATAGAGTCAGATCCACGATACGTACGATGTATCATTTTCAATGCTTTCGTGTCTTTAATCTCCAACAAATACTAAAATGCCACGTGGTTCTTTCCAAGAAGAACTTCGTCGTTACGAAATCCAGTGTGTTCACAAGCAGAGCAAGGAGACTTTTTTGGAGAAAACAGAACTTAAGATGAGCAACGACGATTCACGACTCGGTGACTCGACTCGTTCGACGGAAGAAGATGGCCACGACGGTGGAAACCACACGCCTTACGAGTCTCGTTTCCAGTCGCAGCGATTTGACTCGTCCTTCTCCGATTTTGACTCCCAACCTGAGAAAGACTCACCAGGCGGCGATTCGTCTCCTCACTCTAACGAAGGAGATTTCTCGTCATCGCAGAAGGAACTACCAGAAAATCAATCTCCGCCGTTTGTAAACAGTTCAGAACCTACGAACGGTCCGATCTTGCCGCCTCCATCGGTCATGGAGAAAGAGGAAGGTTTCGCTCTCAGGGAGTGGCGAAGGTAAAACCTTTCTTCTTGCATGCAGCTTTTGATCCTTTACTAGCTTCATCGTCTCTTTTTTTAATTCATAAATTCTATAATCTTCGAATTTTTCGATTTTTTTTTTTCCGTTTTGTAAAGTCGATGTTTTTATAGAGTTTCCACGAGTTTTGGATTTGATTGCTTTGGATTTGCCTAAAACCTTAATCTAGCAAGTCTGTAAAATATCCATTGAATAAGGGGTCAACTCCTAACGTTGACCAAACATTGTCCCATGGGGTCTTTTAATTTGTTCAAGAAGTTTTATCCTTGAACAAAGAGTCTGACAAAAGCCAGTAATCCATGTCTTTGATCCTGTTACTAATTGGTACAGTTATGTTGTCTTATTTTCCATTTACATGAGCATAATCTGGGATTAGTAATGTCTGATTAAATATCTTATATTGAAAAGTGTTGTGTTGTGTTGCGTTGTGTGTCTCAGGCTAAACGCTCTGAGATTGGAAGAGAAGGAGAAGAAGGAGAAAGAAATGGTTCAGCAGATTATAGAAACAGCAGAGCAATACAAGGCCGAGTTCTATAGCAAGCGTAGCATAACTGTTGAAAACAACAAGAAATCCAACCGCGAGAAAGAGAAGGTGGTGATTGGGTCTCTGTAAACTTGCTGTTATCATATCAAGATTTGTGTGTTTGAGTTTGTGAAAATTCTCAAGCTTTCTTTTATTTGCCAGTTGTTTTTGGAGAACCAAGAAAAGTTTTATGCTGAAGCTGAGAAAAACAATTGGAAGGCGATTGCGGAACTCATTCCTCGTGAAGTACCGGTTTTGGAGAAGAAAGGGAAGAGTAAGAAAGCTTCCATAACTGTGATACAAGGACCAAAACCAGGGAAACCCACTGATCTTTCTCGTATGCGTCAAGTGCTTACGAGACTCAAGCACAATCCACCTTCTCATATGAAGCCTAAGTTGCCTACGCCACCTTCTCAAGTTGATCCGTGAGTCCAAACGGGTCCGCAGGTTCAAAGAAGCTGTAGTTTGTTTCTGTGACAAGTTAACTTCTTCTTTATTTTGTGTAAAGCCGTCTGCAATGTGTTAGCCTCGAATTTTGCTTCTTTTGGTTACGTTTCTCTGGTCTTAGCATTCCCACACAGTTTTTAACTTTGATGTTTATATTCAATAATCAATAATAAGACAGACCATAATGTGTGTACATCGTCTTCCTACCAAAAGAAGATTGGTTTTTTTAGCAAGCCTCCCATTTTGTTTAACTATAGTTGTAGGAAAAAAGAAATCTGGTTTTGGTACAATTTACAATTTCAATTTTCATTAGCTTGTTGATTGGCCCATCTTAGATTGGCTTCACAAAATATGCCCAAACCGTCTCTTAAAATGAAGTCTTGTTGGCCCATCTTAGACCCACACGTGACTTCCGTCGCATCCTTATCGTATCAATTGATAAATCATGATTTGGCGGCAACCGTTTCATCGCAACCGTTCAAATCAACGACCTTCCTTCACTATTACCATCTGACCGGCTATAGCAGGTAAAAGCACCTGGGGTTACTGGACTCTTTCCTTTTGTTCACCGGCAAACGCCAATCCTAGGTTTAACAGGTAACCGGTAATAAGCATCTCTTCATGCTCATCCCTTGCTCTCTGATCGTCTTTTTCTTTTGATTCCGCTTGGTTCTCTCAAACGGACAGATCTTCTATTCGTCTCTCGAGTATTATTTTAGGGTAATGGATTTTCTCTATTGTTTTGATTTTTGAATCTATTCGTTTCTTCAATTTTTTTTGCTATTTCGAGTTCATTTTCTACGTTTCCTGTTCTATTTATCCCTCTTTTTGGAGAATCTAGAGCTTGGCTTGGTTGATTTGATTTTTTCCTTTGTATCTTAGATTGATTCTTCTGATAAGATTGACTTATTCCTTTCACTGTAGAGAGTAGTATATCTGTTGATTCTGTTCCATACTGAATTTGCTAAGAAATTGATTCAAGTCGTTGGTTCTTCAGTTGCAGCGATGAAGACAGCAAAGGGGAAAGATAAAGTTAAGACCACAAAGGAAACCTTGAAGCCAGTTGATGACAGGTTAATCCATTACCTCTCTGAAACTTTCACAAGTAATAATGACACACTATGGCTCTTGAGAAAGGGAATATCTTCTTGCTGAAATCGGTCATTAAAATATCTTTGCAAATCTGACTTAGCTTTAGCTGTACCGGAACAGTAACTGACCATGCTTGGAGCTGTTGTTGACTTTGTAGCTTAAGTTGGGCAGACTAGTTTTATGCTTCAAGCATTGTTCTTATCTCAAATATAGCCAAAAGCTATTTGTCTCTTTTGATTTGATCTCAAATACAACCAAACTCTGTTTGATTTTCAGAAAGGTGGGAAAGAGGAAGGCACCGGCTGCGAAAGCAACCAAACGAGAGACTCGTAAAGAGAAGAGGGCCAAAAAGGATCCAAACAAACCGAAAAGAGCTCCTAGTGCATTCTTTGTCTTTCTGTAAGTAATGTGGATGCTTTCCATGAAGAAAGTTTACTAGTTTGTTTTATTTTGTTTTTGTTGTAAAGTTACTGGATTGATTTTTTTCCTGGGCTTCTTTGTTTCAGAGAAGATTTTAGGCAAACGTTCAAGAAAGAAAATCCAAATGTGAAGGCTGTCTCTGCTGTAAGCAAAGATCACATGTGCTAATTAGTCCTTTATTGGATATACATAGTCTTACGTACCTTCCTTTTCCTTGTCAAGGTTGGGAAAGCTGGAGGGCAGAAATGGAAGTCAATGTCTCAAGCTGTAAGTTTTGTTGACCTTTCCTCTCTGCTACTGTGATGGATCTAGAACTTTTAGTTCATGAAAATAGTTACCTTCTAATCTATTGTAGAAAGGATGGATCTGTAGATCTCACATTAGAAAAAGTTTTAGTTGCCCGCTTCGTTTATATACAACCACCTTCTGTTAGATGACTAGAAAAAATTTCTGTTTTTATCTTTACTAGAAAGCTTACACAAACTAAACTAATCCATGGTTACATATAATGCCAGAAAGTTTAAACAACATTGGTTACGTCATTTGTTACTAATATTGAAGTCTTTTGGTCTCCAAAAATATCACTTGAATACTCTATTGTGATTTTTGAACTAAAAAAGGAGACTAGTGTGACACTGACATTAGTTTCCCCTCTTCCTATTTGAAGGAAAAGGCTCCATACGAAGAAAAAGCTGCAAAGAGGAAAGCTGAATATGAAAAGCTTATGGATGCATACAACAAAAACATGGTAAGCTCTAACTCACATATACAAACACTTATGTAGCTACTTCTAATTTCCTTGCTATGGGATCAGGAGGAAGGGAGTGATGAATCTGAGAAGTCTAGGTCCGAGGTGAATGATGAAGATGAAGCTAGTGAGGAGGTAAAAAACAATGCAGAGTTTATACATGACCTATTGTGTCTTGTAATGAGTTTTATGTTTCTTAAGAATATGTTTCTCTTGATGTTTCTCGGCAGGAAGAGCAGCTAGAGAAGGGAAAGACAGGAGGTGAAGAAGAAGGAGATGAAGATGAAGATGAAGATGATGACGATGATGATGGTGATGCTGATGACGATGAGGATGAAGACTAAACCGGAGATAGAAATCAGATTCTGTAACTCGGGCATAACTGTGGGTCCAGAAGCAGAAGTAAGTATTTTGTAATTTGTGTGTCGAGAACTATATAGATCCAAATCGTGTGTCTGTGTGTTTTTTTCTTTTCGTAAGAAAGCGAAACAGTTCTTAGCGGTTCAGGGGGTTTGTTTCAACCTTTTCTCCACAACAAACAATGTACCAATATCTGCTTTAGTGATCATGTAAACCAAAACACTCAAAGTCTCAAACTATGTACATGTTTCAAGCTCTCCCTTCAAATGCATCTTATGTCTCTTGAATCTCAAGGTTGTTGGTTTTCTACTGAAGTCCAAATAATAACGAATTTTCCGACATAATTTTGCTGAAAATACAATTTTTTCCCCAAATTGAACTAGCAAAGTGAAAAACAAAAAAGTAAAACTAGTCACTCAAGCAAAAATATTCCAGCAGCTCCAAAATTTTAATGTACCCAAAACTTAAGAAATGGCTATCGAGTTTGGTCTCGGTTACGATTATCATCGTTGATCTTTTGAAGCTGCTTCTCACTTGTGGCGATAAGGCGTTTTACCATATCGAAGGTTGTAAGCCTAATGCTGCAAAATAAACATAAACGGACATTCAGTAATCCTTATCATGTTGGCATTGTGAGGTTCCTAACACCTGAATAAAAGAATACTCAAAGTTCCAAGTTACGAGACTATATGATCCAATAAGCATAGCAATAGTTTTGGGTTTGGTTTTGTTTTCTATCACATACATAAACAACCTAGGAGCATCTAAATAAATACACTGAGAATTGCTAATTCTATTGTTTAAGAAGAGTCTAACCTGCTGTTTGGTAGAGTTTTCAATGCATTGGGTAAAAAGCCACGGTACAAGCCTATAAGCCCATCACGGTCTATAATTCCTGCACAGCAGATGTAAAAATGCCTCAGAACAAAACTCTCAGTCTCTTTTTTTGCTCAGTTATACAAAACATGTATTAAACGTAAATCGAGTTATGAAGATCTTTCTCTAATGTGTTGCACTGATGAAAAATACTATTTACCAGCAAATGCTTCCGGGATTGATTTGTATGGAGTTCCTCTCATTTGCATTTGCCGTCTCACAGTGTCGAGAGGGTAACATGTCAGTGTTGCAATACCGGCCGAAAGAACAGCTGTCAATAGAGACGATTGTGCCTTTTGTCTATATTCCTCCGGTAAAGACTTCTTCACTCTATTGTCAGTTATGGGAAGAAAAAGATATTAGCCCGATTCAAAAATTTTGTTTCGTAAGGGTACTTGAAACGAATGGAACGAAAGTTTAGCAGACTCACAGATCGAAAATACAAAAGTTAACAGCAATATATGGAGCTATCCCCACTAGAGAAGGTCCCAGACCGTAATAGAAAGATGCAATTCCTTCTTCACGGAGCATACTCAAAGCAACCTGCAAGAGTTTACATTAACACAATGTCTATCAATCAATACATGAACATGACCATATCTCATCCCACATTTACAAATGAGGACATGGCTATTAATGATTGGAGTTTGAGGGCTTAAGTTAGGAACGATGAAATGAAAAACAATCTCACCTGAGACATTGTTCGGTAGCCAGGTTCTACTGCCAACCTTAATCTCAAAACGTCTAGTGGGTATGTCAACTGCATAAGAATCAAGATGCAAGAATCAGATTAACATATCTACACGCTAGGAGCAGTGTATACTCTAACCAAATGTTACTTGAATGCCTAAAGTAAAATGAAGAAACTCTAATTAAATCTAAAAAGCGGAAGGTAAACCACATAAAACTCCTGCATTGGCATATAAATATAAGGGTTGAGTTTTCGACAGAGAGGATGTTAAGCCTAATTTTTCAGTCATACATCAGTACAGCCACCATAAACCATAAGGATGTGAACTTTTTATGGAGTTAATTTTGTGGGTTTGTTATCCTTAATTTACCCCAACAAATGAACAAACCCATACAAGGATAAACAATTTTAGAAAGGGGTAAATTCATCGAACCACGATTACTCACCAAAGTAGACGTCATACCAGCACAAGCACCAGCTGCAAGTCTTCCTATTACTGAGAGTTGATCATCTTTACCCTTGAACAATTTCTGAATTCAGAATATGGAAGCATTAGTGTAAGGGAACAGATTATAGAGACAAAGAGCAGGAAAAGTGATGAATTTTTCTTTAAGCTAAATGTTGTCAATTTCAAATACAGAGAATTAAAAAACTAATGCAATCAAGGAAATTTTCATAGAGGCGGTCACATTAACTCTCATATAAGCTCCCTCTGGTTAATCTATCTAACTTTAGAGCAGCATCATCGTTTGATATGTCAATTTTCATTATCTTGGCTTGTTTTCTAGATTAAGTAGCTACGGAATTTTCTGTGCCTTTATAGTGTTTTACAGCCATAACTTTTTATTTCTGTTCATCACATAAGCCAAATAGCTAGTAGGCTGGTGATGACACAGACTAACCTTGTAACTCTCGTAAGCCAAAAGCTGGACCGCACTGTAAGGTAACACTCTTATCACCTGGTGTCACATTTTCAAAAACCCATTACCTCAAGTCAAAACCTCTTCACGTGTATAAAATACAACACATTTCAAAACAAAACAATTACCTGTGGCAAATTTCCCTTCCAGTAACCTTTCACTCCTTCTTCTTTGGCTATCAAAGTGATTGCCTGCAGTTCATTTCAAATAACTCTTACATCAATTAGAAGAACATGAAAGACTAAGGCAAATGTGGAAAAAACAAGCACATGAACATCGGCGTACAAACTACCTCGATAAATCCAATAGCCTTTTTTGCACTCTGATGTCCAATTCGTATACCATGTGTCTGCAGATAAACCATTTTCAATGAAACGAAGAAATAAACACTTTCCACGGTTTATTCATCTGCTGATGTGTATCTCTTTGTAACCATATATGATACTAGACTAATCAGTTACTCTTTTTTTTTGCTGATAATTAAAAAGAACTAAAACACTAAGAAAGTAAGAGTCCTTGGGATTCATATTCATTTACCAGTTGTATCATTGCTTTTATGCTTCGAAATATTTTGAACATACGATTTCGTTTGCTTAAATTTTAAATTATAAAATCCGAGAGGCCAAAAGAATTATCCACCTAAGAACAAAATACCAAAGTAAAATTACAGAGACAGCCTAAAAACCTGCATAAGAAGCTTGATACGGTCAAGCGGAGCCGTAACCGTTTTCGCGGCGGCTCCGGCAATAGCACCGGCGGCGAAGATGGCGGCATCTTTGGGGACAAGAGCAAGGATAGCAAGCGGGTTGTTCAGTAGCTGAGTCGACGTCGGAGCGAATTCCCTCTGGTCGCACTTCTCCACCAGAGAAATGCAGGCGAATCTATTAACCAAACCGGCATCTCCGAGAGCCGAATTCCGCCGCACACGGCGGCATAACTGTACGGTGCCGGATTTGGCCGGAGAAGAGGTTAGTATGGAGGAACTGAGGGAAGGGATACGGTGAAATGTGAGAGTCGCTGTGTCTTCTTCCTCCATGGTTAAGAGGGAAAAGAGATAAGGCGAAGGTTTGTTTCAAAAAACAACAATAAAGAAATAGAAATG
Source organism: Eutrema salsugineum (assembly GCF_000478725.1). NCBI lineage: Eukaryota > Viridiplantae > Streptophyta > Magnoliopsida > Brassicales > Brassicaceae > Eutrema > Eutrema salsugineum. The sequence continues at coordinate 1,779,511 of NW_006256858.1, forward strand.
GCCGCTCTGTATTTCCGTCAACTGGCGCGAATACATTAGGGCTCGAGCATTACATTGGGCTTTATGGGCTTCTCATAAAAGACTATGAGGATGTGCTTTTATATCTTTTATATCCTTTTTTTAATGTAGTTTGTAAATCCTTTTTTTATGTAGTTTGTATATGTCTTATAGATTTTATAGATGAAATTTTGATATATTTATTTTTTATTAAATACCATAATTTGTATAGATTTTATTTTGTTCGAATAACACACACAAGATAACTATTCTTTTTGTAAGAATCAATAACCAAAAGTATTTGTATCTATTTGGTTATAATAAAAAAAAAGGTTGGAACTTGTGAAAACATGAATCCATATGACAGAATTAGAACCATAACTGTTCAACAAACAAAATGAATTCTTTAACCTCAGTTGGTTTATGACAAACCCAGCTCATCCCTTTTATAGCTTTACCAGAAAATGAGAAAATAGCCTTTATTCATATCACTCACTAAAAGAACATATATATAAAATATACAACATAAAATGCCAACAAACAAAAGAAAGAAAGAAAGAAATGTAACTTACTTAAAACATCAAAAACCTGTCTTCATCAAGTTCCCTCCCTATTTCATACTGAGGAATCTCTCTAACAAGTCTCTCTCTCTCTCCGTTTTTGGATGGTGATTCAATCAAATCATATTTGCTAATTTCTGCCATTTTTGTTGTTGTTTTTCTTACAAAAAGTCATTTGATGATAATTTGTTCTCCATTTTAAGTTGAGAAAAATCCTCCTCCTGCAATGTTCCTGTGTTGAACTCCCACGATAGCACCATCTGGTTTGTTGGGTGAAACACAAAAGTAGCATTATACATTTTGGCCATTTTCATTAGAAATTTATATATTAGTTGGTTTACTAAGTTGCTTACTCTGAGGAATTTGGTCGACGAAGAAACAGGCGGCAATGATGACATAGCACAACAATAGAACCAATCCCTTCATGTAATGAGAAGTTCCATCCTAACCACCCCCAAAAACAAACGGATGATAGATTAATTACAGGGATAAGCATATAAATCAAATTGAACCAAACCAAAATACTTTAAAACTGAAATAAAACCAAAATATGTTTACCAAAAATGATTTTGATGTAAGTATGTGACCAAACCAAATAAGCTGAAATTAATGAAAGTTAAACTCAAACGAATGAACCATATATTTATATTACCTGTAAAGTGAAGGCTGTGATGATAATGGCCAAAGCTAGAGAGCTTGTTTCAAGAATGTTAAAGTTGAGATCCATTTTGATTCCCATAATCCACGCAACGATAACACTCAGTGGAACCTGAGGAAACCCACAAATTATCGTCTTAAATTTGTTATAATGCACTCAACATTTCATTGAATCTTTCAGATATTAACATAATAATTAAGAACTTACCACGAACAAAGATATCTGAGTTGCAGAGCCCAACGCGACCCCTAGAGATATGTCCTGCCGTTATGACCATTCGACATAAAGAGGTGCTCCATTTAGGTCTTACCCGATTGCATTTACGTGTGAAAGTTTTATAAGAACTTATTTTTATTGCAACAAAACAAAGTTGTTTCTTCTTTATAGTTGAATTTGGAAAAGAAAAAAAAAATGCACCCTAAACATTTAAGAAAAAAAAAACACAAACCCAAACAAACAATAGAAGGCATGTAAAAAAAAAAAGAGGAAACTCACGAGCTTGTTCTTGAATGCGAAAATGATGGCACCAGCGTGCTCAGCCGCATTTCCAACAATAGGAAGCAATATGATGCTTATGAAACTCACTGATAATCCCCATGAGTCCGATGCATCCTGACCAAGATTTGTAAACCTCCATATAATTAATATTGTGAGTATTTGTTTCAAATCAAGGAATTTAAATATATCAACTTAATTAATTACCTCGATCGTGGCTACAACATACTCTGATAGCAATGCGATGACGAGTGTCATCCCAACAAGCCAAGCAAATCCGCTCCAAAATCCTATCACCGGAGTTTCTTCAACAGTCACCTCATCATCATACGCATCATCATAATCGTCCTGAATCCCATTTGAAAATAATACAGTCACATCATTTATACCCATTATATTCAATTCACCAAAAAAAAAAAATGAAACCCATTAAACTACATAAACTACTCGAGATAACTTGGAAAGCAAGATCCAGTATAAACATGTAACGTTTCGTTACCTCTTGTGCTTCAAACAATTGGCGGTGAGTCCAAAGCTGGAAGATGAGATAAGCAATGTAAGCGATAAGCATAACGATGCTGCTTGTCCGTGAAAGACTAAGCGACATTTTGTTAATCAGAGAGGTTGATGCTTCTCCAGTTGCTGCATATTTTAACAACAATGGCAGCAAATGACACAGCAAACCCATAAGCAGCAAGAAGAAGTTCACATCCGCTTGTTTCTGTAACATTGAGAAGAGAAACATCTCATTAACAAAACTCCTACCAGCTTTGATAACCGCGGAGAATGATTTTTATCCGGTTCAAGTGAAGTAAACCTGAATTTATATAAATCGGTACTGGTTTGGTTTAGTCCCGAATGCAATTGTATGCATGTTTATCCGGTTTGGTTATGTAAAATTACCATAAGAATTAAACCAGATGGTGCAAAAGGGAAGGCATATATACCCGGTCGAACCGCTGCTCACGGCGAATATTGGCGATACCACCACAGAAGAGGGAGGAGCCGAGAACCAAGAGAAGGTTTGAGAGAATTGAACCCAACAGAGAGTATTTCACCACTGCTACTTTGTTATTAGCCAACGCTAGTATCGCGATTATCAGCTCCGTCGCGTTTCCACAAGTCGCGTTCAACAAACCGCCCACTGCCAAGAAAACAAACACATAGAAACATGATGTAAGCGACGTTGTTGATTACATTTACATGATTGAGTAATTTATTAGTATGAAACTCCGTTACCTGTTGGACCCGTGTAGAAAGCTAGTTGCCTGCGCGAGTTAAGGCAAACCGATCATGTCTATGCTAATCGTATGTGATATTTGGTTGTATAAAATTGTAACTAAAAATTTATTTTGGCTTATTGAGATAATTCGTATCTTTTTTTATCCACACTGTAGTTTTCTTTGTCAAAGAAGCTGAATCATTGGCTTTTTAACATCGGCTTGAAACTTTAACAGAATCTTAAAAAGTGATTTTCACCAACAATACGTAATTCTGAAATGATACCAAATTTTAATTAGTTTGATGCTAGAGGAAAACGTGATAAAATATTTAAAGTATTCCTTGATCAGTAATAGGAAATAAATAATGAAGTGTTGAATAAAATTTTAAAACAAAGTATAAAGTTTAAAATAGATACTTTAAAAAAAAAATATCACTAATAGTTTAAAATTTGAATAATATCATAATTTTTTTCTGTAATACTTTATTTCTTAACGGGTTTTCCCCCAAAAGGAAACCATTTGCAGCCAAAACATATGCCACATATTTTACGTTATAAGGACTGTATATACTATATAGATTATGTGGGACGATAAGTACTTTTTTTTTTTTTGACAACGGGACGATTAGTACTTACTCTGTCAAAAAGCTAACTCGCTCAGCTAGAGGTGTCAGCCCTATCAAGCTCAGTCCAAATATCAACGGCTGTCACATACATTTAATTTTACAAAAGAATAATATTTTAGAAATAAATAAACCTATCTTTATCCTTTTTCCAAAACCACGCACTAAATATAGGTAACGCATAATTACGTGGCGTAATACAAACAAAGAAACCAATTATTATTTAACCATAAAATTAATCACGGGATTTAGGCATAAGTAGATACAGACAGTATTACAAAATATAGAGCGTAGATAATGTTTTCCCGAGAGAAACCATTTATTACTCCTCGACAGATGTATGATACTCCGATAGAAGCTTTGCTTTAACGCCATAGAATAACAAGTGATTTTGCTAGTACTATTCAGATATAATAAATATACTTGTGAAAATTAAATCTAAAAACTTAACAAAAATTATGTCTTACATGTAGATAAATAATCCTTAATATTGGTTGGGAAAATTCTCACTCCCTTCAACTAATTAATCACTTTGGGATACTGAACAAGAATTGCCTAATCTATCTAGCAAAATTCACCAAATTTGAGAGAGAGAGCTTACGCGACCGTAGTGGTAAGACTTGGCGATTATGGCGAGAGGAATGGCGAGAAAGAGGACAGTGAGCTTAGTACCAAGAATGACTTCTTGGAGATTTGAGAGAATGTTCTTGAGAGTTTTGCATGGGACCTTCTGAATCAGTCTCAGGTCTGATTTCTTCCTAAGAGACGATGACGACATGTTGTGCGCCGTTCTCCCATGTCGCAGCTCTCTGCTCAAACCCTTGGCGGTCGCGTTTGCGTTTGCGTTTCCGCTCTCCGCGATTGCCCATGGCTCAACGATACTCCCCATAGCTTAATACTTTTGAATCTCCATCTGTGTGTGTTGTGTCAGATTCTGTATATATAGGTGGCGATTCTGTGATTCAAGTTGGGTCCACTCATGCAACTTCCCGGAAGTTTCCTCTCTTTTTGTTTTTATAATTAAGTTTATGGTAGGTTTTTGCTTTGTATAATTGTATTGACAGAAATACGATTTTGGTAGATTTGCGTTTAGTTGAATTACGTATCTTTTTTGGGAAGTTTGTTTTGAGTCAACTAGTAGTTAGGGAGATGACACAAAATTAGATCGGATGACTAGAAAAATAGCATACCATTGTTTTAATTAGGAAGAACTGTAGTTATTTTATAAATTGACGAGGTACAAATATACGATAAATGTTAAACAACAACATATTTTAAGACACTTCACCTCAAAAATACTAAAATAGAATGAATTTAAAATTTTTAACTCAATATATATATAATGTATTCATAAATATTTACAAGTTTTTCACATTTTCTACAGAACTTGGATAGTATATATTTTTTATATTGTTAAAGTACTTTTGAAAATGTAACATTCTGTCGAGTACTCTTAAAAAAAAATTGACAAGTGATTTTTCAATTTATTCTGCACATTTTAATTTTATAATTAGATTAGACAAAAATTTATTCATCTATCAAGTATTAGCTTTTTGTTATTCAACTGTTTCATGATTTTCTTTTAATTATTTAGTTTACGAATTTTTTCATTCTAATAATTTTATAATTTTATGCAAGTGTGTTGTGCTCAGCTCTTACTTGAGTTTAAGAAAGTGAACTTGTGTGTCTGGTCGAGAAACTGGAGGTAAATAGGTCGCCACTAGTATAAGTGACCTGCGCGATTAAATTATTTGTTATCTCGACATTGATATGATCATATGTGTTATTTCAGGAATCTTTTCTAGAACAATCTATTTTATAGATCTCGTGTATAGACGGCTTTTTTGTACTAAAATTAAATATAATAGTAAATCATTGTGAACGACATTTCTGGTTTAATCAGACTGCTGTTAATTTCTAACATTTAATTATTCTTCATCATTTTTTAAGATGTGGATCTATATTCTCTAGTGAATAGTCTATATACAGATATAGTATTCCATTGTGCTTGAACATGTGATTTGCAATCCTCATTGACACGTGCATGGAGAATCTTTCCATTCTTTTTTTTTTTAGAAACATGCCATTCTACTATAAGAAAAACTGCGTCTGCATTTCATTTCTCACCGATATATTATATATATGTGTGTAAAAATCTCGCCAAGCTTCCGATCGTTTTTATATATAATTTATACATGCATGAACAAAGTATATTCTAAGTAAAAACTATATTTTAAATAAATATATGGCAATCGGTGTGACTGTTCATGCATGTGGTTAATTACGACTAAAACGATCACGTATATATTTTAGGTACTACAGTATTTTTGTATTTGCATATATAACCGTCCACTCTTCTAAAACAAACCACATTTCACTATGGAGATATAAAAAAAGGTTGTCAGGGTGAACTTGCTTAGCATACCCATTAGATGCTTTTCTTTGTTTAATGTTGTTTTAGAGGTTTACAGACCATATTTTAGAAAATTTAAGGGTGTATTATCTTCGAATTCTGTTATATATAGTTCATTATACTGTACCCAATTCTTTCTCTCTCTATTAACATTCTTGTCTTGCAAATATATGAATTTGGATGTATATTCAGGGCTTATAATTTTAAGAGAAATGATTATTGATATATATTAATTAGGGTTGTCATGGGAGGAATATAGTGGAAAATTAATGAGTGGAATATAGAAATTAGAGGCAAATTGTATTCCACTTTGTCCTCTCCAATTTAGTAGAAGAACATACTCCTTTAAAATTTGTTCAATTTTTCATCTTCCTCCAGCAGAAATTTAGCCCTGGGCATAAAACCCGATCCAAAAGAACCCGAACTGACCCGACCCGAAAAATGCAGTTTGGTTCGGATTCGGTTCTTCTCTAAAAACTGAATGGTTCCTCTTCAAATATAATTCGGGCTTCGGTTCGGTTCGGGTAAAATCCGAGAACCATTCGGGTCCTAAATAACCCGAAACACATTAAACATTTTTATTTTGTTTTTGGTTTAATAATCAATTTGGTAGAATAAAGCTGGGCATGTTATCTATTTTGTTTTTGTTTTTAAGCCCATTGACAAACAATCTACAGATTATTTTGTTTATTGTATTGTTTTCTTCCACTTTTTTTTTTAATCGTGAAAAGATGAACTTCTTCCTCATCTCTTCGTCTACATCTTCTTCTACATCTCTTCTAATTCTCTTATAATCTTCTATCATCTCATCTCTTTCTTCTCCTTCTCACCTGTTTCTTCTTTCATATCAACTTCGTCCTCATCTCTTTCTTCTCCTTCCTCATCTTCTATCATCCGGATCTGTGTGGACGCCTCCACCATCGAAAGTTTCAAAGAGTAGGAAAGGGATTTCTTCAGAGGTGAGCCGAGTCGCAGCGACTAAACCAACGAGTCTGGTGCCGATGATATGACGCCCGTCTGATTCTTTTGATTGTAGGACGGCGCTTCGGCGGAAGATGAGAAGGTTTGCACATCAGAATAAAAAAAAAAGCTCAATTGAACTGGTTAATTCGGGTTTTCGGGTTAAAACTCTATCCGAATTGAACCGAAGAAAATTTTGATTCTACATCGGTTCTAATTTAAAATCAAGGAACCGACCCGAACTCGAAAAGACCCGAACTGAACCGAACCGAAATTTTCTCAAAACCCATATGGGTCCAATTCTCATCTAACCGAAAAACTTGAAACCCGAAAAATCCGAACCGACCCGAACCGCAGACCCGAATGCCCAGGAGTTAGTGCAGAATGAGTGGAATTTTTTGTCCACCATTTTTATTCCAATAATAATGGTAATATTTGGGAGGAATATATAGTAACACATTATTTCCTCCAATTTTGTTCCTTTAGAATAACAACCATTCACACCCTTAATGTATGCTTAAACGCAGTATTAATGGAAGTTAGATTGTGATCATTTTGACATGATTCTTTAGCTTAAGATATTAATTGAGTTCATTATTTCTTTGATTAATATTTACGTATAATTGTTTGAAGATCATGTGTAATGAACTTATAAATGTTTATAGCTAATCATGCTTTAAAATATTAAGGTTCTTAATTGATTTGGTTCGATAGTTTTAAAACGTTGAATATAATATTTTTGACATTAATTGATCATATGAATAGTGTGTTACGTTTAAGGTATGATATGCTTACTTATTAATAAGACATGAAAAAACAGAAGGTGGTGTTGTACACTTCACGTGTACTTCAAGAGTGTTCCAATTGAAAAGTTGCAAAGTTGTAGGGGCTCAAATTGTGGTTAGCAGTAGCTATCACTCGTTATCACTTTTAGTCGTACGAATCTAACGCTTTGCCTTTGGCTTTTCGAAGCGGCAGTTTTATGAACGAGAAACAAAATAAAAGCGAGATGCGGCTATTTTCTCATTTTCTTTTTTTGGTCAGTTTCTCATTCAGGTAGGACTTAATGGTATGAAAGTTTCTTTTCGTCAATTTGGAAGTTTGAAATTGAAAGTGAGTATTTAAGTACCTCAATTGCTATTGTTATTATGCTATTGCCCATTGCCGGCATTTTTTGTAAGAAAATATTATCTTTACTTTTATGGCATTGGCATTGCTTGATTAACAAAAAGAAATCAAGTAATCAAAAATACGTTGAAAGTTTTGAAAACTAGTTTAAGAAAGGCTTGTAATCTTCTATTTATTTGGTTAAAAATCATCGGTTGTTCGATTTATAACTTTGAAATCCCACTGAATTGAATAGATTTGCAGCTAAATAATTTTAAATCAAAGTGGGATGTTTTTTTTTTCAGATGAATGGGGTGTTTTTTTTCTAACACATAATTAGACTATAAGAGCTATATCTTATATGTATCTTTCTCCTACATTTTTTAAATAAAATAAATAATCAATAATCTCAGCAATCATAAAAGCAATATATATATATATATACAGTATATAATGTTTTTGGTTAACAATCTATAGTAACACATTTCCAATAGATAATATAATTGACACACTAATACAAACCTATCAGCTCAATACGTACTTATGTTTATAATTATGAGATAAGAAAGTGTTATTTTTTTCTTTCAAATCAGGCTGTACAGTAGTTAGCGATTTGGCAAGGGAAATGGAATAAAAAGGGAATATCCATTATCGCGGAATTCTACGTACGAATTATGGGGCCTATATTAGCCAATAATTGCAATCGCTATAAATCATAACACGTGACTCCAGAAATAATGTAGTTGTAACTTGTTAAGCATTGGCCATCATCCATACCACGATGGTCACCATATTCTTACCGAAAGTTGGTCTATCAAACTCCAAAAATAGAACAACGTGCTGTACTTTTCGTTGGCTCTTCGATTATTAATTAACTCAAAATATATAGGTAATGCCGTAATGGTGAAGGAGGAGTCTAGATATGTAGAGTTCGGTTCCAGCCTTCCAGGAAATGTATATTACTTAATTTGTTTAGGGATTTCACGTAACTATTAGGGACAATTGACATAATTCTAGTAAATATTATCCAGAGATGGTCTGTTCACATGCATGCGTAAAGTACATATAGACTCTATTCTCAAATAGTTGCCTTCCTCGAAGTTTCCTATCTCCATACGCTTACAAATATATCTTTGTTTTTTTTTTGTCGATACACAACTTCAAATCATTCTCTTGACTTTTTAATTGTGTAATCTATATGCCTTTCATCGATTTGTTTCCCATACGTAAGTCGCACCGAGCCAAAACGAGATACTGGGGAAAATTCCAAAATGAATAGAGAGTTGTGGAGCTTTCCGGAATAATTAATAACATAGTACATTACCATTCGTACAGGACACATGTGTCTTTGAGTTGGCATCTCTGTTTCTCAAGGTGCCCACTTCAGTCGATATCTTCTTCTTGTAACTCTTTTTCTACTTTGTGTTTTTAGGTTTCTAATGAATAATTTTTTTTTTATTGGGTGGGGGACATAAGAGCTTTGAGAATGATTAACTCAAGCTTGGAGTTTTGTGTTTCATAGATAATTCATCTGCACTTACTTTTTATATATCCGACCATGTTGGGTTTACAGAATAGTGTTTTAAAAAGATTATTAGATTTTTTTTCTAAAGTTCGTACGTACATCATATATTCAATCTATTCATTCAATATATAATGTTTTAAGGGCAATATTATGAATTTGTATTTTAAAATAGTAAAATAACTCGATATTTTGTTGTAATTCAGAAGAAGTAAAATCAAATTGATATATGTATGATAAAATAAGTCACGTTCCAAAAAGAAACAAAAAATAAAAATTACTTAAAATGTTGAAACTTTTGTCTGAAACTTAAGAAAAGAGGTTCGGAAATGGTTAGAAGAAATTAAGTAGGCATGCTTCATTCTCCCCTTATATGCTGATTTGACATGTAAATCTTAGGATTATGCATTTTTTAATTTACTTTTTAATATGTCAAAAATTTCATTAAAGATTTTAGTTATGAATGATTCATCTAAGATTTTTTTTTTTTTACAATAGTAAACTTTGAAGATTTATTATATACTTTAGCCTGTGCTGATTGAATAACACCAGTTTTAAACTAACAGTCTTAAATTAAATATTAAAATTATCGATCCCCTTGAATAAATGAATACAAATGTCCACTCCTATAAAATCCACTATGATTTGAAATCTCGTTTTTTTATCAGTCTTTTCTCTGAATTGGATCTTAGAGCTCAAATCTTGTTGAAATGATTCCAGTAGGGTTCTTATTACTGCCAACTTAAGCAATTGCCTTTTGTGGCTACGTTGTTCCTATAAGATGAGCGATTCATCTCCAATAATAAAAAAAAAGGCTCATTATGGAGTTGGTTGGAGTATTCCAGATCCAGCAAATAATGCAGGGGTTTGCTGTTGTAGTCAGTGATGTTGATGCTCTAAGAGCTGAGATAAGGAAAGTAGGTACTATGTAGCTTTCGTGTTTAGATTAAAATCAGCCTCATAATCAATAACCTATATGAAAAAACTACTTAGAGATGATGTACTCTTAAGTTTAATTACTCTTAAGATGGTGTACTCTTACTTTTAGCCTTTTAGGTTATAAAACAAATCTACATTCATATTCGGAGTCATTTGACTTACCTGTTCTGAGCAAATTGAGGAGTTGTAAATGATTCACATCATTGAAAAGATTAAGAAAAACGAAAGAATATTACATCATCATTACCAGAAAGGTCTTTGTTTTTTTTTTCTTCTACACATCAAACATTGATTCTCGTGTTTTTTGCCCTCTACCACAACAAACTAAACAAACACAACTCAGCCCACAAACCAATAAAAGAGGACACAGATAAAATAAATCACCAAAAATAGAAAAACGAAAGATTTACAAAAAAAGATTGAATTCTGAGTCCCCAAGATGTTTACCTTCTCTTGGCTTAATACTTGACGTGAACGAGGACGTGTCGTGAGAGAGACAAACACACAAAAAAACCCTAATGCGGCTTCTTTACTTTGTTCGCTATTCGTTGCCTAGGTTCAAAGATCCGTCCTTCATTAGCTTGATGCTTAGGCTATTGAATCTCCCTCTCGAGTAATGACGAGATGCCTTTCTCCAATCCGTTCCTGTTTTCATCATTGCCGCAAACTCTTCGTAGCTTATTCTCCCATCCTAATGTCAATAATACATGTCAGGCATAAATCAGAAGAAACATCTTCTACACAATAACTATTCAACGACATGAGAAGTGAACTCTCTACACAAAGCACTTCCACCACATTCAACATAGAAATCATTTTTGCTTTAGTTTATGGGGACCGCTTACACAACAGACAAAGGCGAAAAGGGGAAAAAAAGTGATTAAAGCTACACTTTTTGTCCTCGCAGACTTTAAAAAGCTTGTGCAAAGCATATTTCCATTACCTATTTGTACGATTGTAATTTCAAATGGTTTGATACCAAACAAATAGCGCAAAAAGAGATTTAAAGTCACCTTTCCCTCAAAACTTTGGTTTGCTGATAGTCTTGCAAAAGAAAGATCTTTTGAACATGAGAGATCATACCATGCATAGAAGATTTGACATTTACCTTGTCCGTGTCAACTTCTTGGAATATATCATTGGCGACATCCACGCAGTCATCCCCTCCATCTTCCTTTAAGGCGTCACAAAGCTCCTGGGGCAAAATGTACCCATTTCCATCCTTGTCAAAGTACGAGAATGCTCTGCGGAGATGCTCATCGTTTGCTACCTTTTGCAGGTGGAGCGAGACTGCAACAAATTCCCCATAATCTAGTGTTCCTTTCCCTTTAGTATCCACCTGTTTTATACAAATTTGAAATACGAATACCATAATTAAGTGAAATTGGATAGCGTTACGTGTACCAGCAAAAATCACTGAAAATTTTGAAGGACAGGATCATGCAAGGTAGTTCGACTCTACTTATTCAGTCAAGCAATCAATAATAACAAACATTGTGATGTAAAAGGGGAAAAATATACGCACCGCTTCAATAAGCATCTGAACTTCTGATTCCGCTAGCTGTGTACCAAAATCGCGAAGACCAGCTTTCAACTCCTCGATGGTAACAATACCATCATTATCCGTATCCATTTTGCTGAACATTTCTTTGATGTCTTCTACTTCTTGGGTAGATAAGAATTCGGCAATAACCTGGTTAGAATAAGATTAAGTAAGATGACTTTGGTTTTAGAAGTGACTCATGCAAAGAACTGACAGTGAAAGCTTATCTAATTAACGAACCCTCAAAGCTTTTCTCTTGAATCTGTTCATCACTGAAAATTGCTTTAACCTGGACTTCACAACATCTCCAAGAGGAACATTTGGAGCTTTCTTTGCGTTCTGAATCCATGGGTGCTCTAGAAAATGAGAAATGTCATCACAATTAGGAATAAGCGTAAAAAATCTTTTGGAGTATCTCAAGATCAATGAGATTGGGCAAAGACATTGTAGCAGAAGGAGAGAGTAAGAGCAGAGGATAAAGGTAGAGTCAATGTACCAAGCACTTGCTTTGCAGTCAGCCGACGTTTCGGATCAGGCTCTAACATTTGTCTGACTAGACTTTTAGCGGTCTCAGAAATGTTTGGCCACGGTTCCCTCTTAAAATCAATTATCCCGCGCAGAATAGCCTGAGCAACTCCTTGTTCCGACTCTGTGGTTGAAAAGAAAACATTTTGACTTAAACTACGGAGAATCAGTAAGCAAATGCTCAGGCAGAGATTATCGTCTTATCGAGAGAATAAAAGAAGCGAGGAAGGTGTAAGCAGACCTGCCCAGAATGGGGGAACCCCACACAACAGAATATAAAGAATCACTCCAGCACTCCAAATATCTATTTCGGGTCCATAGTTCCGCTTTAGCACCTCAGGTGCCATGTAGTATGGACTCCCAACTATCTCGGAGAACTTCTCACCTGTATGTGTGTAAGCATTATAAGAAAATCGTGTCAACGACAGTTAAACTGGACAAGGTGCATCTAAGGTATCAATCAAGAAACATGAGGCCTGCAAAAACAAGAAGCTCCCTCTATGACCAAGTAATCCACTGTAATACAACTGATAATCAGTTCCAAGCTTGTATTTAGAAACATCCCAAAGCTAGAGGATTGTAGAATCTAAATCCCTCATATGTTGAGATTTGAGACCGTGACCGTAATTCGTAGAAGCAGCTTAAACCTAGAACATCAAGTTCTTGGACTTATCCAGGAACCAACCTCGTAAGATATGGCAACATCTATAACTTTCTGAATCTAATGCAAAACTCACCCAAAAATTAGTTGAAGTCTAATTTTTTTACTAAGACCATAAATCTACTTTCAAAAGAAGACTCAACGACGCAGTGACATACCTGGCTTGAAGAAAATCGACAATCCAAAATCAATGGCTTTAAGCGGCGAGTTCTCCTTCTTGTTGGCGAACAAAAAATTCTCAGGCTTCAAATCTCTATGAATGACGCCGTGCTTGTGGCAGAGTTGCACGACCTCGACGATTGTCTTGGTGACTCCCGCGGCGGCGCGCTCCGTGTAATGCCCTCGAGCAACAATCCGATCGAAAAGCTCACCGCCTTCACAGAGCTCCATCACCAAATGCACCGCATTATCATCCTCACAAGCCTCCTTGAGAGTAACAATGCTCGAGCTCTTGGGCAGATGCTTCATAATCGCCACTTCCCTCCTCACGTCGTCGATATCCACGGCAGTCCTGAGCTTCCGCTTCGAGATCGACTTGCAGGCGAGGAGGTCGCGATTCGACCTCTCGATACAGAGGTAAGTGACGCCGAACTCGCCGCGGCCGAGCTCTCGGTCGAGCAAGTACCGGTCATCGATATTCTCCTTGGGAACATCGCTTAGGACTCGAATCGGCGTTGATTTTTTACCACCGCCGGCGTCTTTACGGCCGTGATCGTGGCCGGAATAATTCGATTTCACGTCTTCTCTAGCAACAGCAGCCGGAGATCTGCAACAGTTCCCCATCACTTTGTAGCTTAGAGCTTCAAAGCTCTTATGGCTACAAAAGTAGAAGTATACAGCAAAAAATGAAAAAAGGAGACAGATCTCTGCAAAGCTTTTAACTAAATTGAGCTACTCTAGGGTTCCACATTCTAGCCTTTGGAAAGAATTGTAACAATGGAATCTGTGAAAGGTAGCTAGAGAGGGAGATAAAGAGAAAGAGAGAGAGAAGCATAGATCGAAGAAGCGTACGGTGAAGATGAGCAGCTAGAGGTCTTTCTCTCTCTCTCCTTTTCTGAGTTTTTTGATATTTATTTATTTTTTTTCTTTTTTCAACTGATATTTTTCTATCTTTTTAAAACTTCAATCATAATTTGGTCTCCTTGCTTTCTTTTTCTTTTTGAAAAACGGTCTTTACTTGTTTGGTAAATCAACACTTTATTGGATTTATTTAACATCTAAATTCCCATATATATTCTGAGAAACTAATACGTCCAAAAAAAATAATAATATTACTAGTGACAGTAATTTTCCATTTCCTAAAATAGAGATTACGATCAATGTTCAAGAAAGTGGTAGCGCTAATACACCACCTAACGTTTAGAACGGTCTTATAACGCCTAGTTTCCAACTAGGCGATTTTTAAACGTTTTAGGCGATTATAAAATAAATTAATTTATTATATATTTTATAGAGTGCAATATATAAAATTATACGATTTGTTTATAAATAATAACATTTACATATTAAAAATCTTAAATATATATTTAAAATTCTAAATATACATAAAAAAACAAATAAAAATTTATAAATATCAAATATAAAATACGTTTAGGAAGTAACCGTTACCGTCAATGAACGCCTAACACTTAGGCAGGCGGTCTACAAATGTCTAGCGCCGCTTAGACCGACTTTTAGAACATTGTCTATGATACATCATCCAAAAATATCATTGACGAATTTTTGGTTGCATAACAAATTTTTCGAAGAAAATCTCAGGATAACATTCTCTAAAAAATATATACATTTTTCCCTAATAAAATAAATCTTGATCGTCTTTGCTTTTGGTGCTAATTATAAGTCTTCTTAATCCTTGAAGCTTACCCAACAGTTTCGCGAATTTTATAACATTCCAAAAATTCACCCGAACAACTTTTATGAAAAAAATAATAGGAAAAAATATATTAGTCAAAACATGCCCATGCACTATAAATCAAGTATTTGTTTTATCAAAACCGATAAAAAAATCAAATACAAAGGGCAAATCCTAGTCCAAAAAAATAGAAAGGCGATTCAAAATAGCTATGCAAGCCAACATGCTATGGTAAGTGGTTACAAAAAGAGCCTAGCACTAGCCACTAGGTGACAATATATATAGCAAAGTTTATGGTGTTCGAAACGATCGTGTGGTATTTTACGCAAAAAGTTCGAACCGGACTTTATCATTTAATTTAAAAATTTATCATTGATTTTTTGTTTGGCCTTTGAGGAAAAAAAATCTTTTTATATATAAATGCTTTGCATTAAAATTTTTGAAATTTGAATAAAAAACATTAATTTGAGTATTACTTACTTTCTGGAGAGCCACAGCCATTGATCCACAGCAAGTATGGTATATATATCATGCGTTTTATTACACTCGTCTATAAATCTGTTACTACTTTTCTTCGATAGATTTTTTTGTACCGAGTAATATAACACAATCACGGTTTTCAAAACTAAAAGTCTTGTGAGGCTTTATGTCCTGCACGCATAATAGTTTTGCAATAAACCTTAGTATAACGCATGTATGTTCTGTTTTTAGTCAGATAAATTATGTAACACATGCTCTATTTAAATTTTTTTTTTTTGTATAATGTAAATATATGTGTTCTGCTAAGGATTTCTGTAACGTGTTCTAGATAGGACGACACACGACTCTCGTGTAAGATGAATAAACTGATGTCCAAAACGCAAAGAGAAGCCCGTGGTTCGGAACCAAAGATCATGGACCCTTAAAGTTTCGGTATGTGGAAACCGAAATGGGTGCTTTGGAGAGCAAACCAATGTCTACTTAACTTGCCATATCTGGAAATCACCAACCAACAAAAGATGCGTAGAGCACTAAAACTTATTGCAACGGCCACATATCTTAATTATTTGATAGAGTGTGGATCAGAGAAATATTTTGAGAAGCTACAAACGTCTTTTTACTAGATCTGAAGCACCAATGATGCGTTCACATTTGACCCAATGTAACCAACCAAATTTCAAAATGTGGACATGCATTCACACCTACCACAACATATCTAGTTAACTTATTTGTCTAGTCTGAAATGCGTTAACACTTTTTTTTTTTAACACATATATATCACCAAGGATTTATACCATGAATAAAGAGAAGCTGTCCTCCGAAGAGATCAACTTACAACGGCCATCTTCTTTTCATTTCTTTTTTTACGTCCAAAAGATCAAACCCAACAAGCTATTGATTTGTTTAACCCTTGTATCATTTTCTAGGATTTTATTTGAGAATTCTATTCGTTTCCTTTTTAGCAATGGACCAATACTACTACAACGTATAAGATTTACTACCTAGAAATTTGATGATCTTGATTTGAAATATGAAGTATAGGTAGTTCTAAAAAAAGGAAACAAGAAATATAGGTTTCAACTGGTTTTCGAGTGTGTTGACGAATCTCTTGAACAACGTGTAACTTTTGATATTATTAGCTCATCACTTTTTTGTGTGTAGTGTCTTCTACCAAACTTGCAACCTATTCACTCATAATTGACTGACAAAATCCATTAAATTTATAACAAAAATATTCTTTCACAACAGCGAATCCTCATAAATCCGTCGATATTCATAGCTTGACCGCTTTCCTAAGCTATCCACCCGGAGCGTTACATCATATTGTCTTTCTTAATTTAAGAGAATACAGACACAATTGGTCAATGATAATTATTACAACTCTAAAAAATTTTGGTAGTCAAAGAACTTAAAAGGCAAGATTTATCGGGACACACACAAGGTCGATAATGGATTTATATAAAAAATAAAAATTACGAACACACCTTTTTAATTATATGAAAAAGAAGTAGAGTTTGATGAGTTTTTTTTGTTAAAGTAAAATGTGTTGGGCTTGTCTTTTCCTCAATTGTCGCGAAGTATATGGTATAAGCGAAAGAGAAAGCATAGCATGATGGGCCATCTAAATAATAAACTCAAGTATGCTACAAAAACAAGGTTTCAAAATGGATGCACTCGTATATGAATTTATAATTTTATTCTTTTCATGTGCCGGCCATTAGCTTGGCAATAAAGTTGAGTTTATGTTGATGGATATTTAAGTACGAGCTCAATTCTATATCAAATGTAAAGTATGTTAGAATTTTAACTGTTGGAAATGATTGCTTGTCTATATATGTATATTTCAGTACAATCTTGTTTACAACTCACACATGCACACTTCCAAAATTAATTTCAGATTATGATACGGTGAACACAACAAGTATAAGCCAGTAGTTTACAAATCACAGTGATATACTGATATATATAATAGACAACTCAAAAAGCTTAGCCCATTAAATTTATGGGTGGTAGATCAAGTTTGAGTTCAAACACATGTTACAATAAAGATGTAATTTTTCCTGAATTATTATCTATTACTCCTTTCTTAATTATCAAACCACCTTTCTTAATTATATATTAAAAAATATACGCGGATGATCTTATATCGAAACCCAAAATTAATACGTACAAACTACAATATAAAGGTGATGAAGTGGCAAAAAAAAAAACACATGTGTCCAACAAAAGTTGAATGTCTTGTATACATCCAAGGAACAACTAGTCCTTGTAAAACAAACAAAAACATATAAATCTAAGTGGATTAACCTATTTAAAAAGAATATGAAATTCAGTTCGAGAAAATGAGCCAAAAATGATGGCTCTTTTGGCTAAAGAATTCGCAAGTCTTTTATTCTCTTACAAATTAATTTTCAGACCTTCCATCTTCATGCGATGACGACAAACGAATAGCAACAATGTATGTTCATTGGCATTGCTGTGGTTGAAAGTAACAATGGAACGTTAAACGACACGATTTGTCTGAGTGTTTGATATCGTTTCTAATTCTACGGCTAAAAGTTCCAAATATTTCACTATCTGTCTCTATTGTTCATAATTATTAAGTGCTGTTGTCATTTGTCACCTAAAAGACGGGGCCTGTACGTAACATCTATCTATTACTTTTATCAAAAAATTTCGTTCTATTTTTCTAATTGTAATCGTTTCCTGTATGTCAAACATTATGTTTTTTTTAGGTTTCAGTGAGTAGATTAGGTTGTATATATTTGAAAAAGGTACAACATCTTAACATTAAAACCACATTTTTTAACAGAAGCAAACAAAAATTATTTAAAAAATACATTGTGTTTAGTTGATAACCCTTTTTTGAAAAAAAAATATTTATCAATTTCAGTCGACTACATTATTCTCAATCAAAGAAACAAAAACTATCAATACATTGCTTAAGAATAACTTTAAAATGGAATCGATAACTTCTATGAAAAAAAAAAAGTCTTATCTTTTGAACAAAAACAGACAAAAGATCTTATCTTAAAACAAAAAAATTAAACACGTAACCGGGTCGGGTCTTGCATATTATAATTCATTCTATCTCCTTGTATCGACTTTCGTTCCAACACGAAGAAGCCAAATAAAATTTTCAATTACAATCCTCGCCATGACTGTGCTATCATCTGCAGATCGAGGTTCGTTACCGTCTTCACAGTCTTCATTCCTTTTTCTCATGGTTTGCATGTTTCGTTTTACTCTTCATCTGATTGCAGCTGTTTTTGCTCTCTGGTTTGATCTTCTTTTTTTTTTTTTTTTTTTTAATTAATGTCTTGTTCAATTCTCGAGAAATGGACGAGTTTTACTTTGTTTTTGACGATTTATGTGTCGATCACCGATCAACCAAGTAATATCGTTGGTTCCGTCAATGGAATTGTGTTCTGCACTTCTGCGTGTGAGTTTGGAGATGGCGAATTTTCAGGGGCTTTTGCGATTTCCAATTCGCGAACTGTTTCATTTGCAGATCATGATTGCTGAAACTTATGTAATATACAGTATATAGGAAGTAAAGACGAGATTATCTATGAATTTTGGTTTTTAGAGTTGAGAATTTTGATTATGAATGTGTTTTGGTCTTGCAGAAATCACAGAGAAGAAGGTGAAGAGTTCATATTTTAATTTACCTTCTATGGACATATCTGTAGCATTTCCTCAAGCAACTCCAGCCTCGACATTTCCACCGTGCAGTAAGGATTATTCAATCTATTTGTTTTCTTACCAAACAATACATTTGGATGATTTGTTGTGCTTTGGCCTCATATGTTTTTTCTATACTTGATACTGCTACAGCTTCAGACTATTATCATTTCAATGATCTATTGACTCCGGAGGAACAGGCCGTACGGAAGAGAGTGAGGGAGTGCATGGAGAAAGAAGTTGCCCCGATCATGGCAGAGGTGTTTATCTTCCTGTTCAAGATGTTTATTTTGTTTTGTTTACTAATGATGGTATCATTGTGTTACATTATTGTTCTTTTTTTGGGTGATTTTTACTCCTCAGTACTGGGAAAAGGCAGAATTTCCGTTCCATATCGTTCCAAAGCTTGGGGCTATTGGTGTTGCTGGTGGCTCGATCAAGGTAATTTGCAATGCTTGTCTCTGGTTTCTTTTTTGATTATGTAGATGTTGATTTCAATATTAATTTTTTGTCTGACTTCTTAGGGTTATGGCTGTCCTGGCCTCTCCATCACCGCTAATGCAATTGCAACAGCAGAAATAGCTAGAGTTGATGCAAGCTGTTCGACTTTCATTTTGGTGCATTCTTCTTTGGGCATGCTTACTATTGGTGAGATCTACTAAAAGAAAGCTCTTAGCTTGTTTCGTATTTATTTTCTATTTTTGGTGAGAAACACCGTAGGATATCCATAAGCTTAATTTCTTCTGATTTTGTCAAGAATAGCACTCTGTGGATCAGAAGAACAGAAACAGAAGTATTTGCCTTCTTTGGCGAAATTGAATACTGTGGCTTGTTGGGTGAGTACTTCGATCTTGAACGTAGACTATTTGCATCCCTAAATAAAACTTTGTGTTATGTAAAGCTGATGTTGATACCATTTCGTATATTGAACTTGTATGAAGGCGTTGACAGAGCCTGATAATGGAAGTGATGCAAGTGGTCTACGAACAACAGCCAAAAAGGTGTGGCTGGCTTCTCTCCTTGTTTTCATTTGCTTGTATCCGTTCCTGCTCTACTTCTTCAACAACTGGAGTGTTTCAATCTTTCTACTTGTTTAAATTGTCTACTTCATCAGGTTGAAGGAGGTTGGATAATTGAGGGACAAAAACGTTGGATCGGAAACAGCACCTTTGCAGATCTGTTAATCATCTTTGCTAGGAATACGACAACTAACCAGATCAACGGGTATGTCAGATTCTTGAGTTTCTTAGATCTCTCAGATATTTTGTGTCTTAGGTGTAGATGTCGTGTCTTACGCGAGTGAGGTGGCTCGTAATTTCAACTAACGGTAGATTTTAAAATCCATTTTTTCAAGAATATGGTAAATAGCTTGCTCTACAATTAAGTGTACTGAACAATAAATATTGTATAAACCGTTATCAAGAGCATACTGGACTTATGTGTTATTCTAAATACATGGCTCTTGATATATTTAAGATAGACTATATTTTCTGCTTTGGAAAATTACTGAGCAGCAGCCCTCTTGCAGATACATAGTCAAGAAAGATGCGCCTGGCCTAAAGGCAACAAAGATGGCGAATAAAATAGGCTTACGTATGGTTCAAAATGGAGATATACTACTACAGAATGTATTTGTTCCGGATGAGGATCGGTTACCTGGGGTGAATTCTTTTCAGGATACCAGCAAGGTACTGTGGTGATAATTCCGCATGACCCAAAAATGGTCTTTGGATATTTTAACACAAGCAAAACATTACATTCTCCTCTCGTTGTTGTGATATTAAAGTGGTTGTCTACACTAAACATGAATAGGTCCTTGCTGTTTCACGTGTAATGGTCGCCTGGCAACCAATCGGCATATCAATGGGAATCTACGATATGTGTCACAGGTATTCATTACCATAGAAACAGCCAGACCACAGTAATCATAGTTTTGTGCATTATCTCGTTTCTTACAATAATTCCCCATTTAATGTGTATTGTTCAAAGATACCTGAAGGAGAGGAAACAGTTTGGAGCACCGTTGGCTGCTTTCCAAATAAATCAACAAAAGCTTGTGCAGATGTTGGGTAATGTTCAAGCGATGTTTCTTATGGGTTGGCGCCTCTGCAAGCTATATGAGTCGGGTCAGATGACTCCAGGTCAGGCCAGTTTAGGAAAGGTATAGCAAAAAATCCTTTTTGCTTATTAAAATCTGCATTGTAGTGTAGAATCAAGCATAGCTCAATAGTAAACGTTGACTGAAATCATTTGCATAACCAATTATGTGTTTTCTCTAGGCATGGATTTCATCGAAGGGAAGGGAAACAGCTTCGCTAGGTCGGGAATTACTCGGTGGGAATGGAATTTTAGCTGATTTTCTGGTGGCAAAGGTGAGCTTCGTTGGGTATTAATGAAAAATGGTCAGAGTTAAGTGCTAAAAAAGTAAAATATTTGCAGGCTTTCTGTGACCTTGAACCCATTTATACATACGAAGGGACTTACGATATAAACACCTTAGTGACGGCAAGGGAAGTAACGGGAATCGCGAGTTTCAAACCGGTTTCACGGAGCCGTCTTTAAGGTTAATTAAGGTTTGTGCAGTGTTTGTTGTTGTCTGTTGGTTACTTTAATAATGTAATGTGGGGCAAATAAAATCTATCTCAAAGGGTCGTGCGCAAACTTTGATTGCAATTATGGATTCATGTAACAGGGAATAGAATCATTCCGTAACATTTTATTCAATTCAAAGAAGCAGAAATAATAAGTAAAACGTTTGTTGCATCTCGATTTAAATGTCTTTCTGGGTTTTCTTGGTTCTGTAAAAATATGTTCTGATCCAGTTTATACTAAACTATAACAGAAATTTAGATTGGTTTGAAGAAGAAATCAAAATAATATGAAAAATAAATAATAGTCTGAATAAACATCACTATATGTACATTGTTTAGTTTTTGTAGACTTATTTGATTATTTTTGATATGGCCCTTTTAAGTATTCAAAGCTTGCACACGTAAGTTGAACAAGAAAACACGTGAAAGAGAAGAAAGAGAGAGGTCGTGGGATTTGAGAAGAATGTGGCCAAGGCAGAGAATCTGAATGTAGAAAGAATCAAATGAGATGGCAAAGACGAGGCTTAGAACATAAGTGCCTTCCATTGGCTTTGATCATCGCCACAACTCCTGCAGTCACTCCTGCCCACAACGCCGATGCCAGATACTGCTGCGTGTTTCTTCCCGCTGTGTTTATCACCCAACACACATATCATTTTAACAACTCATTCCTTCAAGTCAAAATATTGAATCAAAAAGCCTTTTACCTTGATGAATTGTGAAAG
Organism: Eutrema salsugineum; assembly: GCF_000478725.1. Classification (NCBI taxonomy): domain Eukaryota; kingdom Viridiplantae; phylum Streptophyta; class Magnoliopsida; order Brassicales; family Brassicaceae; genus Eutrema; species Eutrema salsugineum. The sequence goes on from NW_006256858.1 coordinate 1,802,068, forward strand.
ATGTCACTGTTACACCACCTATCAGCAATGCTGACGCCACCGGCAGAAACTGTATATTCTCACCCAACAAAACAAAACAAGCAAGGAAATAAAAACAAAAATCCAATCAGCATCTAACCAAAGTGTTTCTAGGGGTTAGGAGGAACATACAGACGGTTGTGATCCAATAGGCTGTATTTGTGAAGGGCTGTTTGTGCCAACTGTATAGCGACCACTTATGAGATCCAAAGCATCCTGGAATATGAAAAATCTCGCTTTCATTTCTTTGTTTTCTTTTCCTTCAGTTTCTCATATTTGACCTTATATTAACCTCAACTCTAATTTTGTGAAAGAAACTTGCCTGCCTCACACCATCCTGGAAATTATTCAGATAGTACCTCGACATCGCACTGATGCCATCTTTGATTGCTCCAGACACCGTCTGTTTCCCGTACCTGCACCATAACCCCAGATCATATATTACCAATATGTAACTGTTGTCATCGTCTTTCTTATTGAGTATATTGATCTAAGCCGATGCCTTGAAAATTTCAGAGAAAACTGTGCAATATATCACAAGCATAGTTCAGCTTTATTTCTATAATCACAAATCCTACATATTAACAGTTTTAAAAGCAACATTTTTCAAGATATCTTAGGGGAGACATTTCTCACCTGACGAGGTCGCCCTTAAGAGCATAGGTCCCGGCGTATTGCAAGCTAATCGCGTCCCCTTGCTCGGCCCAAACTATTAGAACAGCAAAAAATGATTACTCTTTTGATGAAGACGGAAGATATTCTTTACAGCTATAAAACTGGAAAGCGCACTGAAAAGTTGGAAGCAATAACCACTTACTTGTTTTGAATTTTGTGTAATCATCCTCGAACATGGATACACACTCTGTGGAATCAAACACTCCGATCCTTTTAAGTTGTAGATTCAGAGATTTTTGGGCCATGTAATTCTTTTCATATGATGCAATGAAAAAAGGTTTCAGAATGCAATCAGACGCAGTTCAATGAAAAAAGGTTTTAGAATACAATCAGAAGAAGTACAATGATGGCTAATGGAAACGAAAAAGAGTAAGAAATGCATTCAACAAACCTGGGTAACATTTGTGCGGTCAAGGCAGTCGATGCAGTTAGATCTGATAACTCCTTTCTGCTCTTCTAGGATGTTCTCGTCTGCGTCTACAAGGAAATATCTGCTCAGCTTGGATTAGTGGCAGCTGAAACAAAATACTATGCACACAGATAGCAGCTACCTAACTTGAACCAAATAAACAACTTCTGACTGCTAACCATATTAACTTAGCATCTAGATCTGAAACGAGCAGAATCAAAACGATAATTTGTCTGCTTACCCTTGCTTTTCAAATTCATCCCCAATCTGTTCATACAGTACCCCCAAGTTGTCGAAGTTTGTAGTTCCACAGATTTGATGGAAGTCAAAGGAGACATATCTGCATAAAAAAAACCTCATTAACTATTAATATCTTTAAATCCAGTTGATGTGTACGATCGAAGAACACTTTGAATAAAGAGAAGGTGAGCGACATCCAAACAAACGAGAAAATGTTTAAGTGTCAGGAAACGGGAAAACTTCACAGTGATTGCTGAAAAATATCCCAAACGAAAACCAAATACATTAAATGATAAAAAACGAAGGATTAAGGTGAATGTGTCAACAAGCAAAAAGAATTTTACCTCACATTTGGAAGCCTATCCATTTCGGTGGCGTATGCTTTGCTTAAGTCACCTTCATCTCCATGCTAATGTAGTAAAATGTGAGAGACTAAGTTACTCAGACAAAAAAGTAAGCAAGTGAATATTGCATAGCAGAAACCGCAATAGAGTTGAAGCTAAGGTGTCATAGATTTCAGAGTGCACATATGTTTTATGCCATGTACTTATGTTATCTGAATGAGGAACGAAGAAATCAACCTGATCTGTTAGGTCAACTGCCATGATTTCTCCATATCTTTGGCAAAGATCATGGAAATGGCGATGCACAACCTTCGGCTAGAGGCAGAAAGTAAACTAGTCAAGGTCGAGGGCAGGACAGCGTATAACAAATCGGCAATAAAATCAGTAAAGTTACCGTCTCTTCATGCTTATTTATCTTAAGTCGTGGCTTATAGCTCAAATCAACAATCTGCTCCCAAAGAAGTGGAATTGAACCTCGAACCTAGCAAGTGAAAGCAAGACCATTACAATCGACAAGAAATGAAGGGAAACCTTAAAAACGGAGCATGGTGCCTTATAAATACTAAGTAGAGGTATGAAGTAACAAAATAATGAAACAGTGGATTTCAAGCATATCCAAAACTTTTAAAGCAGTAACGATTCCGCTGAAATGAGTCACATTGGATATTTTTTTCCGGAGCTATGAAAGAAATCTCACATAAATTTTTTATTTAACAATAAATGTCCACATAATATTGCAGATGACCCAGTACAGTAACAAAAAAAGATCATTTCAACAGGACACCGCACATGAATGAGCAACAAGACACAGCATGTGAATGAGCTCCTAACAGAGGTATACCTGCAATAATGAGAACTTGAAACCATTAATCTCCACTACTTGTTCAGTTTCGACAAAATTAGCAGTGTCTCCCTCAAGATTGGCTCCTCTTCTCCACATACGTGTACCTAGACGCCGTATTCCAACATGACTGTCAAACAGACATGCATTTAACTGAATTTTCCAGCAGCACTAATCACAAAATTAAAACTTACCTAGACGCCGTGTACAGCGCCTGGAAAGTAATGATATGACAGCAGGAGAATTCTTGAGCTTTAGCTCAGCAACTTGGTAGCTTAACCGTTGGTTAATTTTTAAACAAACATGTATATCGTCTGTTAACATGAATATTTGAAAGACACAATCTTACACACACACACACACATATATATATATGTAGTCCAAGAAGAAGCGAAACAGAAGCTTCAGAAGATAAAGAAAGGATATTTCCTTGAAGTAGAGGGATAATAAAACCATCCAGCTGCCACGATAAGAGCAGATTAGATCTGCGAAGTTTGAAATGGAATGAGAAGATTAGAACAAGTGTCAGAAAACTTACTTTGCATTCAATCATTTCCTCCAAAAGATGCCAGTTCCAAACATAACGAGGGTCAGCCTGACATGCAAGAAAAAAACCTTCAGCTTAACTGTAACTCGACGACAACAATGTCGTAACAGAAAAAATGAAATTGCACTGGATCTAAGAAAATAAGATAAGAATCAGATGAATAACCAACCTGCTTCCACATGGGCTTACGCGTCCAACCTTCAGCTAGCTTGCACCTTCTTTGCAAGCTGAAACATTGGATGAATGAATTTGATAAATATCCTTAAAGCTGTGGATATCCTACTTATACAAAGGATCACACACATCTGGAGAACGACACTCTTTACTCAAGATGATCAGATAGTGAAACTTACTTGACTGTTAGATCTGTTCCATACGAAAAATACAATCCTGGGGTTGCCTCAAGTGATTGTAACAGAGTCCTAAAATATGTTTCGTCCTTTTTCTGCACAAGCCACCATTACCAAGTAATGAAAAAGTTCCACAGACAACTTAACGTGATAAAAACTGCTAAAATCGTATATCTGTTACAACTTCACAAAAACTTACTTCTTGAGAAGTAGCAAACTTCAAAGCCTCATTGCAAGGTAGGAACTTCATAGCAGTGGCTCGAAAAATGGGAAAACCGAGGAAAGTCCCAACTTCCTCCCGAGACATTATAACAAGCAAGTATGTTCCTAAAATATGAGACGAAAACCGCAATAAAACTCTCATCTCATATGCAAACACAGTACAGGTTTCATTTAAGCAGAAACCAAAACAAATTAAAAGAAGTATAGGAAATAATTTCACCTGCTAAGAGCCTAATAGTTCCTCCTACGCCATAGATAGTAGAGACTCTGGTAGGATTTCCAGAGGAAGTGTTTTCTGAAGTAGAATAGAAACAGTAACATCAAATACAACAGGCTAAACATGAGAATACAACAGATTTCCTCTACATTTCCTCGTAACCTGTTATAGCTAGTTTCGGGTAATCATCCCTAAAGATGCCAAGTTTTATCTTGAAAGCAAAACAGGAAACGGAGAGAGAGCTGAGGAGAGAAAGAATGATTTACCATCAAGAGATTTGATGTGGCCATCGCGCCGATCGACGGAGAAGCCTTCATGAGGCGATTCGACGGGTTTGACGACGTACTTATCAGGAAACTCCAGAAGCTCAAAAAGATCGTAGAGCTTGAATCTACTTGAAGATGAAGCGATCTCCATCAACACAATACTGCGATTTGAAATAATATTCGAAAAAGAAGATTAAATTTGAAGGATGATGTTTGAGTTTGATATTATTGTTCAAGAACGAGATCAGAGAAAAGAATGTCAAAGATTGTTCTATTATTTTCCCTTCGAAGTTGACTGTTGCCACGTGTGTGTCGTCGGTGCTAATGGGCTTTCCCTTAAACGCATGGGCCTCGAACAAAATATCTGTTGTTAATTCAATTTGAAAAATTAAATTGTGATTGTGCAAGAGATTTGTGCCACGTAGTAGCATGGCAATGGAGGCCGCCAAAAATGTGACGTGGACTCTTATCGCCGGTAACTTACAGCCACAGCTTTCCCGAAACAGCTAACTGCCCAAAAAAAAAGCTCACACCACTCCATCTCCGGCTTGCTGCCACCACCAGAGACGATTCTCTCCGCCGCTTCTATGACTTCGATTCTCAACACCGTCTCCTCCATCCTTACCTCTAGAGTTTCCTCCGTCGATCGAGTCGGAGTTCTCTCTCTCCGGAACCCGGATTCCGTCGAGTTCACTCGTCGGCGTCCCGTTTGGTCGACGTTGGACTTCGAATCGTCTGGTACATTCCATTAATTTAGTCGGATTCTGATCGCATTCTTCGACTTTTCGCTGATTTTGCTATGTTCGTAGGGCGGAGATTGGTTGTGCGTGCGGCGGAGACTGATACGGATAAAGGTTTTTTGAACTTTCATTTTTTTTTTGTAAGTCTTTCGTTAGATTTGAAGCTTACTTAACTAGGGTTTGAATCTCCACGGCAGTTGAATCTCAGGTACCGGACAGGGCACCAGCCGGAGGTTCGAGCATTAACCAGCTTTTGGGTATCAAAGGAGCAGCTCAAGAGACTGTAACTTTCTTCATCTTCTCGGACATTTTTGAATTTTTGTCCAGTGCATGTGAAATTCAGAAATTGATGTATCACAATTAAAAGGAATGAGAACAAAATCCATCATGTGTTGTGTGCATAATGACATAGTTTAGGTGTTTCTCTCATCATTGCATATGTATGTACTCACGTTTTAGTAAACAATTATGACAAAAAATGCTGCATATTTAATTAGCTAGCTAAAAAGAGTTAGATGTTCACTTATATTTCTGTGTTCAGAATAAATGGAAGATTCGTCTTCAGCTAACAAAACCAGTCACCTGGCCCCCATTGGTGTGGGGAGTGGTCTGTGGTGCTGCTGCTTCAGGTAACATTTGAACCTCTTTACAATCTTCTTGACGTCTTCGCTAAATTGTTTTCTCTGGAATCCCATGACTAAGTCTTTGGTTGCTCAAAATACATTTCCTTTAAAATTGTTTCTTTTGGCAGGAAACTTCCACTGGACCCCAGAGGATGTTGCTAAGTCGATTCTTTGCATGATGATGTCTGGCCCATGTCTTACTGGCTACACACAGGTCTGATTTCGCTGAACAAAAACCTGGAGTTTTTCTTTGAAGTATTGCATTTTCTTAGTGCTACATAACTTAGACGTATCGGTTCCCAGACAATCAACGACTGGTATGATCGAGATATTGATGCAATTAATGAGCCATATCGCCCAATTCCATCTGGAGCAATATCAGAGCAAGAGGTACTGATACGGAACATTTTTAGCTTATAACCGTAAGTTTGTTTGATTAATGATTTCTCCTCCTTGTTTGCAACTCCTTAAATGCAGGTTATTACACAAGTCTGGGTGCTATTGCTAGGAGGTCTTGGAATTGCTGGAACCTTAGATGTGTGGGTAAGTTTTCGGTTTTGATGTAACTATTACGGATAAACGGCACATCACATTTACTCAACCCTCCCTTTTCAGGCAGGGCATACCACTCCCACTTTGTTCTATCTTGCTTTGGGAGGATCCTTGTTGTCTTATATATACTCTGCTCCACCTCTTAAGGTAAGTTCTATACCGAATTTCCACTGCTGCAGTGACTAAACATTCTGCGTCGTCTTCGCGATGGAGTTTAGAACTTATCAATACATGAACGAATCTCTTTGCAGCTAAAGCAAAACGGATGGGTTGGAAATTTTGCACTTGGAGCAAGCTATATCAGTTTGCCTTGGTAAGATATTTCGTGCATCAATACATAGCGTGTTCTTATCTCATTGATTTGTTATTTTTGTTCACTTGATTGATAGGTGGGCTGGGCAAGCATTGTTTGGCACTCTTACACCAGACGTTGTTGTTCTAACACTCTTGTACAGCATAGCTGGGGTACTCTTTTTGCAAACTTTTATGACGCTTTTTCTTTGTTATCTCTGATAGTCTAATTTTGCTTCATCTACCTGTGTAATATTGTAGTTGGGAATAGCCATTGTTAATGACTTCAAAAGTGTTGAAGGAGACAGAGCAATGGGACTTCAGTCTCTCCCAGTAGCTTTTGGCACTGAAGCTGCAAAATGGATATGCGTTGGTGCTATTGACATTACTCAGCTCTCTGTTGCCGGTATGTAATAGAGTTTTGTGCAGCTGCGGCTTCTATTTCTTCTGCTTGATCTTATCAATTATCACCACCTGTTCAAAAACACAAAGCAATGAAACTAAATGCCTTGGTTTTTTGCGGGTCACAAGCTTTAGAAAAATGAGCTAATGAAGAGGCATTTTTTTTATGTTTTGTTTGTGTGTCTGGTGGATTTTCATATGGCTATTAACATCTATTTTACGTACCAACTGTCTTTTTGTTTTTTGGGAAATTCCTCCTTCATAGATTTGATTGCTCCAACTGTAGTAAAATAGATGCTAATAAGCTAAGCTTAAGAGACACACTATCTTTGCGCATCACTAGTAAATGTTTATTTGATTGCAGGATATCTATTAGCATCTGGCAAACCTTATTATGCGTTGGCGTTGCTTGCTTTGATTATTCCGCAGATTGTGTTCCAGGTAAAGATGTATAACAGTGTCGTCTTCAAATTCACTACACTCTTGTCACTCGTCTGATTATTAACACTCTTTTTTTTGGTTCGGTTTAAACGTCACTCGTCTGATTATTACACTCTTCTTCAAACTGCAGTTTAAGTACTTTCTCAAGGACCCTGTCAAATACGACGTCAAGTACCAGGTAAGTCATCTGAAAAAAATGTAGAGCTCGTCTTGCCAATTGGAGGCTAAGTACTAACAAGTTTGAAATTCACTGCTTGATTACAGGCAAGCGCACAGCCATTCTTGGTGCTAGGCATATTCGTGACGGCATTAGCGTCAAGTCACTGAACGAGCGTATTTGAATGGAGTTTTGGCGAGAGCAAATATCCTATTGCGAGCCATAAATGTGGTGGCTTCGACTAGTCTCAGATATTGTAAAATGTATGTACCAGTACAGAAACAATCCTTGTTGTAACCACTTACCCGAATCGGGTGAAGTTGTAATCGCAGTGTACCAATAAGGTCAGAAATGCGTTTCTTATGCCCCTTCGGGACTTATGTTAATTAGTCCGTATATTTTCAATACTTTTGTCTTGATTCTACAAATCAATTTTATTCAAGACAAATACAAAGTTCTATCATCTGTATTGGTGCGTATTTTCTACTGATTTTACCAAGCACAACTTGCATGTAATCTAAACATTGCAGGACTCTCGGTCATGTTAAGACAAGTTATACTGTCACACTGGTAGTAAGTAGACACTAGAGTAAAACCGCATATCAGAACCATAACCGGATATACCATTTTGATTGCACCCTCACCAAAAACTCAAAAAACTTCCAGAGCGGTACAACCCTACCGTTAGTACAAGCTTAGCGTAGTTATATCACACACATGAAAATTAAACTAGACATTAAACCTAATTAGTAAGACACACGCTGCAACTCACAAAACCTAGAGGTTACTTATTCAGATTATCGTACAGGATGTTGCAGCGGACTTTACTAGCTACTATCACTTGTTGGTGAACTTAGACTCATCGATCTCAATCCCTTTCTCCTCCGCACGCTCTCCACCAGATTTGTCCTTCGTAGTGAGTCCTCCTAAACGTCCCATCTCCTTATAACCCTCGGTTCCTAGCTGCTCCTTCCTCGCCTCTCCTCCCTTGTGACCCATCTCCTTATAACCCTCGGTCCCTAGTTGCTCTTTCCTCGCCTCTCCTCCCTTGTGTCCCATTTCCTTGTAACCCTCGGTCCCTAGCTGCTCCTTCCTCGCCTCGCCTCCCTTGTGTCCCATTTCCTTGTAACCCTCGGTCCCTAGCTGCTCCTTTCTCGCCTCTCCTCCCTTGTGACCCATTTCCTGATAACCCTCGTGCCCAAGCTGCTCCTTCCTCGCCTCTCCTCCCTTGTGACCCATCTCCTGGTACCCTTCATGCCCAAGTTGCTCTTTCCTCGTCTCTCCTCCCTTGTGACCCATCTCCTGGTACCCTTCATGCCCAAGCTGCTCTTTCCTCGTCTGCCCTCCCTTGCTCCTTCCTGAGCAATGTATACATAATTTCATGTAAGCATGAAGGCTAGTTTATATTCAAGTAAAACTAAAATCATCTTATATTAAGATATATTAGTGTTTTAATGTGTCGATCTCGTTAGCCTAGAAAGTAAGATTAAAAGTGCATATACATAAATCATCTTATATTAGATATACTAGTGTTTTAATGAGTCTAACTCGTTAGACTAAAAAGTATGATTAAAAGTGCATATGCAAATTTTCATAAAAGCATGGAGATTAGAGTAAACATTTTTTTTTTAAGTAATGTTCATAGTTTACTTTTATAGTAAGATATTAAGAGTGAATTGGTTATATGATATTAAAAAGATTAGCAAAGTTGTGATTGACCTTCAGCGAGATGCTCTTGAGCTTCAACGCTTTTGCCGCCAGTGCCACCTGGCACGACCGTCTCTCCTTGCCTGGCCATCTCATCAAGCTCTTCGCGGCTTTGTTGCTTTGATGCCATTTTGCCCAAAAAAAAAACGACTTAATTAAGGATTTTTTAAAAAGCTCTTGCTTGGTTATATGCTCCGACAAAGATACGGACGACGCAATATTCCTATAAATAGAAACTGATGGGTTCCATTAGAAAACAAAAGGAGAAGAAAAGTAAGGTGCTACATGGACAAGGCGACGCGGCGAGACCAGAGAGTGTTGGCCGTGGGGAGATGACACGTTGATGCTTACTCAGTCAACTTGCTACAGTTATTAACGACCTGCTTGACACGACTACAAAGTTTAGCTTTAATCCATTTTCTGTTTCTCCAAGAACCCAAGAAGTTATTATCAACAAATTGGGATTTTTTTCTTTTAATATAAATTTAACGTAGTTGGATTCGGTATCTCTACTATCTAACATTTTCTATCTATTTAAAACTCCTTGATTCTTGACAAAAAAAAAAAAAAAACTCCTTGATTCTGCTCATTTAAAAGAAAAAATCATTTTACCCATATTAATTTTTTTTTTCCCCAAAGTTAGAATTTATCCAATAAATATGATAATCATGGGCCGGTTTACGCACATGTTTTGTCGGGACAATCTTAAAACTGTCTTCATTCGGCCCATGTTGGATTAAAAGTAGAACGCGTGGCTGCAATTGGAAACGTAAAAACAAAAAGATGAATTTATCTGAAACGGTGTCGTCAAACTAGGACACAAGCGAAAACCCTAGTGCCTTTATTTGAGCCAACTTCATTTGCATTTCTCACCATTGTTCCCCAATCGCTCCTCCCTTAGCCATTTCTTAAACCCTAAATACTTCGCTGCGAGTATCCGATCTTTGTGAGTTTTCAGATATGAGTTCGGACGATGAGAGAGACGAGAAGGAGCTAGATCTTACCTCGTCTGAAGTCGTCACCAAGTACAAGAGCGCCGCTGAAATCGTTAACAGTAATGCCCTCTTTGATCTCCTCCAAAAAATTTCATTTCCGATTTGGATTAGATTTCTTATGGTGTGGCCTTATCGATTTTGTTTTCTTTGATGTTCTGTGTATTTATTTATTTTTGGGTTGGAATTGCAGAGGCGTTGCAGGTTGTCCTGGCTGAATGCAAGCCAAAAACTAAGATTGTCGATATCTGCGAGAAAGGAGATGCTTTCATCAAAGAGTGAGTATATTTTTACTCGTTTTCAATTCTGTTTTCGTGTTCTTAATATCCTGCTAAAAGATTTCATTACTCACATGTTTCGTTTTCTTCTGTTTTTTTTTTCTGTATGAAGGCAAACAGGGAGCATGTACAAGAATGCTAAGAAGAAGATTGAACGAGGTGTCGCTTTTCCAACATGCATTTCTGTGAACAACACCGTAGGCCATTTCTCACCGCTTGCTAGTGATGAGTCAGTTTTGGAAGAAGGTGATATGGTGAAAATGTAAGTCGTATTGAAGAAATGGCTTTGTGTTTGTCTGTATGATATTTAGATGTGTCTGCGTGAGTTACTTGTTTTTATAACTGATGCTGTTTTGGCCTTCTCCATATCAGTGATATGGGATGCCATATTGATGGTTTCATTGCCCTTGTTGGCCACACACATGTTCTCCAAGAAGGACCGATTAGTGGACGCAAAGCTGATGTTATTGCTGCTGCAAATACAGCCGCTGAAGTTGCTTTGAGGCTTGTACGTCCTGGGAAGAAGGTAACCAGTTATTTATATGGTGCTACTCTTACATGAAAGTTGAAATTATTGGCTGCTGGCTTTGTATTCGGTTATTGAATTATATAGATAAGGTTTTGCAAAACCCAAATGATGAACACTTATTATTGGCTATGGATTATTATCCACATGATGCTTTTATGTCATAGTTACTCTGATGGGAACTTTTGATAATTACAATTTTTAGTAGGTTCCACTGTAGACTACTGTTAGTGTAGACTACTGTTAGTGGTCGCTACTTTTCCGAAAAGATTTTTTTTGTTTTTGTTTTCCTTCCCTTTTCCCTCGTATGTTAAGTTAAGAAGATATTGGTTCGCTGATTCTGGACAAGTTTCTCATTTGTGTTTCCCCCAAGGATGAATATTCTCTAAGAATGCTATGGATTCACATCCAAATGAGGCTCTTATGTCATAGTTACTCTGATATGGGGATGATATATTAACAAAATTTATTGCTATGAGTTGGTAGTCTCCTGTTTAACCCTACACCATATTGCAATAAAGACAATTGAATATCTGTTTTCTTCTGGTGGCAGAACAATGCTGTCACTGAAGCTATTCAGAAGGTGGCTGAAGCTTATGACTGCAAAATTGTTGAAGGGGTTCTTTCCCACCAGATGAAACAAATGGTGATAGATGGAAGCAAGGCTGTCCTAAGTGTATCCAGTCCAGATTCTAAGGTTGATGATGTGGAATTTGAAGAGAATGAAGTCTATGCAATAGATATCGTGGCAAGCACTGGTGATGGCAAGGTAAATTGCCTTTTGTTGAACTCATGTTGATGACCATTAGCGATGCTTCTTTTATTGCCAGAGTTCTCACAATCTTCTAATTTGCAGCCGAAGCTATTAGATGAGAAGCAAACAACTATTTACAGGAAAGATGAGCTTGTTAACTATCAGTTAAAGATGAAGGCCTCCAGATTCATAATCAGCGAGATTAAAGAAAACTTCCCCCATATGCCATTCACTGCAAGGTGTCTTTTGTACCTTGAGCATTTATATATATTCTTAAAATATTATCTCACTTACTAACACTGCCTGAGAATACGATCAATTTAGGTCATTGGAGGAGAAAAGGGCACGTCTTGGACTTGTGGAGTGTTTGAACCATGGTCTTTTGCAACCATATCCTGTTCTTTACGAGAAGCCTGGTAAGGACGATGAAGATTCTTTGATACATAAACCTCTATTTGATAAATCTTAACACTGGGACTCATTTTATTATAAATTTTTTTTCCAACAGGGGATTTTGTGGCCCAGATTAAATTCACAGTTTTGCTGATGCCAAATGGATCGGATAGGATCACCTCACATTCGCTTCAGGAGCTTCAACCTACGAAGACCATTGAGGACCCTGAGATCAAAGGTTGGTTATCCTTGGGTTTCAAAAAGAAGAAGGGTGGTGGAAAGAAGAAGAAAGGTATGATGTTATAAAAATAAATTTGCAGACATTTACCTCAAAATGCAAATCCACAGTGTTGGTGTTGAGGAAAAAGTAACATGATGGGATTATGAATGTTTATTGCAGCCAAGAAGGCAGGAGAGACAGGGGAGGCCTCAACGGAGGCTGAGCCAATGGAAGCAAGTAGCAATGCTCAAGAATGAGGAGGAGATCTTCTCTTTGTTTATTTTAAAGAATTTTTGGAACTTTGAGGTACCTTTTTCTTTGTATGTTCGGGTTTCAGAGAGTTTCTTCTTAGAAAAAAGAACAAGTAAAAGTTACTTATCAACTTGTGTTTTTGTTGTTGCACAAACCCTTTTCTGGAATGTTCATTCGCATTGACCTGCTCGACTTAAATCCGAAACATATTTTCTCAGATAGGAATAAAAGATATCTAGTCTTTCAAATATAGATTTTTGTAGCTACAACAGCATAACGTTCAAGCCAATATCTTGAATGCATTTCGGTTTACATGACCAACCAAATCACTAAGCTATAAGTAATCTGAGTGATACATTATAACTTATACCTGGTCCAATGTGCGGAAAGAAAATTCTCAGAAGCGCTGTAAAAGGATGATGACATTCGAAATTTATATCAAATAGTGGTGAAAAATATGATATTAAGACAACACAAAAAGCCATTTATGTACAATGTGGCCATTGCAATGCATGGAGAACGTGACAATGAGAATGAATGAATACTCTTAAGAGACAGATATAAATGTTCCGGGGAGATGTTCATGGAGGGAAGGTCTCTTATTGGCGCTCATACAAAAAAAAACATGTCGTGGGAAGTGTATTAAACCCTCTAAACCATAAAGAGGTTCTTGACATGGTCCATAGTTTCAGTGGGCGGCTTGTGGCTTCCTTCTCCTTTTTCCCATTTTTGTTGTTTTCCTCAATCCAAAGGAGAAAACCCCATAAACCTCTCTCACTTTCTCGGAATTCGATTTCCTACGAGAAAATATCTCGAGGGGAAAAACTATCGTGCTCTGGAAAATCCAGGAAATGGCGGCTAGGTTCATGTTCCGTCGGAGTTCTCAGATCCTGCGATCTATTCAAAGGCATCCTCAAATCCAATCGTCATCCTTCGAATCTCCGACGCCGATTCTTTATTCGTTGACCACCGCCTCATCAGATCTGTCGCGATTATCGTCCTTCACCTTCCTCCGATCCCTCTCAATCGCTCGCCGCGGCCCCACGCGGCCCAAGAAGGTCGACATCGGAGCCAGAGCTCGTCAGATGCAGAATCGCCGCTTATGGACCTACGCCTTAACCTTCAGCTGCATCGCAGGCTTCGTGGTTATCGTCCTCAATCAGTTCCAGGACCAGCTTGTCTTCTACCTTACGCCATCGGACGCTATGGAGAAATTCGCAGAGAATCCAACGAAGAACAAGTTTAGGCTCGGAGGTCTGGTTCTAGAAGGCAGCGTCGCGCAGCCTGCGGCGTCTCAGGAGATGGAGTTCGTGATTACCGATTTGATCACTGATATTCTAGTCAGGTACAAGGGATCTTTGCCGGATCTGTTCAGGGAAGGTCATTCCGTTGTGGTTGAAGGATTCATCAAGCCGTTAACTGATGAAGTGAAGAAGGAGGTTTCCACGAAACCAGTTTCTCAGAAAGCGAGGAATCTCGATTGCTTCTTCTCGGCGACGGAAGTTTTGGCGAAGCACGACGAGAAGTATATGCCACAGGAGGTTGCGGCGGCGATTGAGAAGAATAAGAAGATAATCGAAGCTAATCAGGCGACTGAACAAGCGGCTAAATTGGCTTCTTAGATGGTATATTTTTCATTCTTTTCAGCTACTCAAGAGTTTTCCAAGTTGGAGCATTTGGTGGGTATTGTTCATCTTATTAATATACATTTGATTTATAGTTCCCGGAAAGAGTAGGAAGATGTGTTTCATTCCTGTAAAACAGAGATTTGATTTCCACTCTTTTTGAGAATTAGGAAGAAGAAACTGGATACACTATACATTAGCCTTTGTCTGATCCCACAAGGCTAAGCTAGACTATTTTCTTGTTATGTTGATCAAATAAAGTGAACACTTTTACGAGGGATCAAATCAATTTTGCTGCTTGGTTCCTGTGTATTTGGATTTTGTTTGATGTTGTTTCTGCACATTATATCTAGTGAAGCTAGAGCATCAGACTGACCAAGTTTTGGGTCAAGAACAAGAAAAATAGTAGATGCATATGTGAGCTTATTCTTATTATTACTAGGAAGTAGGTACTATTGACAAGAGAGTTGAAAACATAAATCCTTTTCCAGAGTTTCTTCTTGTTTTGTCGTTCTGGATGTTTCAAGATCTTATATCTATGGTCGAGGTTGTTGACAATCTCAACGATGGTTAGGCATTTCCTTTTTATGTATCTTATGCTCCAACTAGGCAATTCCGGCTCTAAAGATTTCAAGTTTGTATTTTTGAGTCGTTCGGTGCCTAAAACTGCATTTTTAGAGTTTTTAGCCTTGGAATCATGGCATTGGCCTCTGCATTGGCACTTCACTTGGGAACTGTACTTGATCACCAACTACTATGCATCAGTCTCTCTCAGTGCTTGACAAATGTTTCTTGTGCGAAATAACTATCAAGTAGGGAATGAAACCATTACTGTTTTTCTCGCTGCCGTTTCCTATTTCTATAACTTCCAGAGACTTAGTCAGATCTTTCGACTGCTATTGTGTGCTTGGTCCATCTTGAATATGGGACAAACCACGCACTACGCTACTTGCTGCTCTGTTACTAACTTTCTATAAAACCAAATTCACCGACCGGAAACCATATTAATAAGCATATCAGCTATCATCATATGGTTTCAAAAATTTTGTTGAATGAATATTATGGAATCATCATATATTCATATGTATAATACAAGAAAGGAGAGCTTAGTATACATTATCGTCTCTTTACTCTTCTTAAAGAAAATAAATCGGTTTTATCATTATTTAAAAAAAAAAAAATCAAGTCCTATACACATGTTCATATATGGTCATAGCTACACAAATGCATATTTTTGTAGAGCCAAATATAAAAACGTAAACCAGTTTTAAGATATTTTGTTATATATTCGTCGTTTTGTTCTCATGATATTTTGTTCACTCCAACATCCTCCTTAAATTTTCTATTTACGGAGAAAAAGAAAAAGAAAAGAAAAAAAGGGAAAAAGTTGAAAACCCGTGTATCTGGGAGAATTTGTATGGCATGAGGAGGAGGTGAATCAAATCTTCCATACCCTGCGAAAACCCTAATTTCGTGCTCCAAGGGGCCACGTCCAACACCAAAGTCTTTCGAAGACGATGATGCATAACTCAACCGACGATTCGGAATGGGAAGTGAGACCTGGTGGTATGCTCGTCCAACGAAGAGACGACGACGCTGCCTCCTCCGACCAACCTCTCCAGGATCCCGACTCTGCTTCCGCCGTTTTTGCTCAGACGATTAGGATTTTCGTTTCCCATGGCTCATCTCAGCACGATCTTCATGTCTCTGCGCACGCCACTTTTGGTAACTCGCTCTTTTTTCGCCGACAAGCTCATTTTCGCGATTCGTTTTCTGATTAAGAAAAACTATGTTCATTCTGATCTATTACCTTGAAATTCCGAATAACCTTAGGCTGAGGATTTAGCGTGGGTAGACATTTTCGTGTAGATTCATTGTACAGTAAATGGAATTCCTTCTTGAGCTGTGTTGATGTAGTCAAATATTGATATCTTTAGGCTCGAATGTGATAACAGGGGATGTGAAGAAAGCCCTTGTCCAGAAAACTGGGCTAGAGGCTAGTGAGCTGAAGATCTTGTTCAGGGGAGTTGAGAAAGATGACGCTGAACAATTGCAAGCTGCTGGTGTTAAGGATGGGTCTAAGCTTGTCCTCGTGGAGGATCCTAATAAGAGAGTGGAACAAGTTGAACAGCCTCCAGTGATGACCGAAGAGATGGCAAAGGCAATTGCTGCAGTTGGCGCAGTCACAGGAGAAGTCGATAAGCTCTCGGATAGGGTAAGGTTTAGAGGCTGCATCTTTTGTTTATCAAGGTAGGAAAGTAGAGGAAGGATCGTGTTTAAGCTGGTTTTGTTTGTTTTTTATCTTTCTGAAAAATTAGGTTGTTGCTTTAGAGGTTGCTGTGAATGGAGGGACTAAAGTTGCAGTGGAGGAGTTTGACATGACTGCAGAGTTTCTCATGAGGCAGCTGCTCAAATTGGATGGCATTGAGGCAGAAGGGGAAGCTAGAGTACAGCGAAAGGCAGAGGTTAGTTTACATTCTTCATCTGTGTGCATAATATGTTTAGATGATACGAATGTCAATAGAGGTACTCACATTGAGTACCTGTGACTTGTAAGGCAGTGGGATGAGTTGCAACGATCTAAATGTATACATTTGTAATGTTGTTGTTCAGTTAGTGGTGAATGTAGAGACTTTAGTAAAAGATACATTAGGATTTATATTAAGTTTGGAGAAGTTCATGTTGTACACCATTGAATCACTCGAGATATACCTTCTATCTTCAGTCTAAGCTAAGCATAGTTAAAATAGTTTGATTGGGGGGTTTGTGTTGGCAGGTACGTAGGGTCCAAAAGTTGCAGGAGGTTGTGGATACGTTGAAGGCGAGATATTCAAATCCTTTTGTGGATCAGAGCAAAGCCGCAGCTGTAAGCACGGAGTGGGAATCTTTTGGAAACGGTGTTGGAAGTTTGAACCCTCCTCCTCCAGCTTCTCCTTCTGCCAATGTAACTCAGGATTGGGAGAAATTTGACTGACATTTTATTATTGTTATGCTGCCAAAAAAATAGAATTGGCTTGTTCCTTTTTCCTTTATGGACAAATGACCATTTTGAACAAAAAAAAAAAAATCGGTTTTTTACTCAAGTGTCTATATGAATTTTTGTAGTATCTGAATCTGAAATATATGTTTTGTACGAAATTTTTCGAGAAAGTCTGATGTCTTTGTAGTGTCCGATTTGGTTAATGCTTAGTTCTTGTAGGTGTACGGCTCAAGTTTTGGATGGAGTTCATCCATATACATCTCTTAAGTTTCGACTGTTTATTTGCCTAAACTTATGCGGTTCTAAACGAGTGATGCTTGGATTGGGCTTAACCCATTTGAATTTGATGGACCAAATTGCTAA
Source organism: Eutrema salsugineum (assembly GCF_000478725.1). Classification (NCBI taxonomy): domain Eukaryota; kingdom Viridiplantae; phylum Streptophyta; class Magnoliopsida; order Brassicales; family Brassicaceae; genus Eutrema; species Eutrema salsugineum. Next base: position 1,819,493 of record NW_006256858.1, read on the forward strand.
AGGGATCGATTCGTGAAGTTGTTCTCAAATATTTGATGGATCAATAGTTAAATCATACATGGTTCGATTCGTATTGTTCTCTTTTTTTTTTTTAAAGAAGAAGAGTTTAATCGTGATCAAATAATGACTTATGGAAATTGACCATCCAAACTTTAAATTCCAGATAGGTAATCAAACTCACAGTTTATAATCTCGATTCCAAATCATAAAACATATTACCTTTCTTTTTTTGACAAAATTCAAAGAAATTTTTTCTGATTGGAAAACTTATTAGGTTGAGAATTATCTAGTACCCTGAAATTTCACAAGAGTTAGGAGCTTTTACATATTACAAACTCTATATCTTGAAACAAACAAATTCACCAAAACCGTCAATAACTATTGACTTGAACCGGAAATACTAATTTGATTGGTATGAAGATAAGCACTGAGCACAAGCTTATGCCAAAACTGTATTACTGAAGTTTTTGCAAAAAAATATGCTTTTAATTGGTAAAAAAAAAGGGGGAGAATTGTGAAAATAGAAAGGTGGGACATGGAGAAATAGACAAAGTGAATTTGGTGGTAATGTACAAAAGTGTATAGTACGATCCGTGCTTTTGGATAAAATTCTATTCTTTACCTAAACGACATTCTTAGCTGTCTCACCCACATGACCTTATGTTTCCATTCTCAATTATGTTCCAATGGAATTTATATATAATATTCTTGTGCCATCACCCAAACTAATCACCAGCAGTATCAGACTTAATCATAGTTTTGCACAGATTTAATTACGATTACTTCCTTAACCATAAATATATATATATATATATAACAATTAACAGTAAAACGTGTTGACATGACTTCGCCGCTTAATGTGGATGGCATAAGTTATTTGCCGGCTATCTAACAGCACATATAAGAATTCTTTTTTTTTTCCTTGCCATTTATTATGTTCTGTCACAAAATAATTTAATTATAATACTCTCTGATCATTTCTTATGTTTTGTATCAGTAATATAATTGGTTTTGAGCAAAATGTTAACTAAATATAAGGGATTGTGTTTTATGGACACGCACACAGGTATGTGGTAGCCTCCTTGAGGATCAAGATACAGTCTAGCTACGAATCTTCCGAGAAAAAATGTTTATAGAAGATTCTTAATGATTTATGGTGGCTCTTTTCCGGAATTTAATACTGGTCGAGTAATAAAGAGAAACTATAGAAATTACATTTATGGTAAAAGAATTAGAATTATATAGCGGAATACAGTATAGTTTTCATGGATTTTAATCTATATCTGATTTTTGCGGTTTTCATATTTAAGTGACAAACAAAACTAATACTGTACATTTGTTTACGATTTTAATATTAGAGAAAATGAAATATAATTTAACTAAATAAAAAAGAAACATGTTGATCGTTGAAAAATATCATCAAATAAAAAATAAATGTGCTCCAACAAAAAAAGTGCTACTAATGAAAACAAAATCGTTCATCATTGTGGTTAATTCGATTAAAGTTATAAAAATTATGAGTCCAATAATTTTGTTTGATTTTCGACCAACTTTGTATCGAAATCTCGTACTAATATCTGATATGTTTGGAAAAGTTTTTCTTCCAATTAAATTTTTTCCTCTGTAACAAAATTGATAAAATAATAAGTTTACCATTTTTTAAAATAAATATGATCCAACTTTAGAATTTTCTTTCTTGACAACAACATACATGCTCTTGGATTTGAATCTGGATGTCACTGTCTTTGATAATGTATTGAACTATTTATTTAATAATAAGTATTATCCATCAAATGATCTACAGAAAAGTAAAAGTTTGAATTAAGCCGGACAAAACGGTGAAAGGAAATGAAATACAATGAATAATACAAACACATTTTGGACTAAACAAATGAAAAAGGAATATAATTTCTAACGAACAAGCATATGCTAAGAAAACCTGACAAAGTAAAAGGTTGCACCAAAAAACAAAGTAAAAAAGGGCAGTACTTTCAGAGAATTTTAATTTTATTATCAAACTTCTTGGAGATGTATAAAAAAGTGCCGCGAAATCTAAGATAAGAAGAGATAAAGAAACGGCAGTTGATTACGTCTTTATAGATGAAGAGGATAATGTAAGCTTAAAACAAATAATGGAAAATAAAATAATCAATTTACTTTTCACATCCTAAAGCTAACAAGAGGACAAAAAAAAGCAAAAAACCCACGAATATAAAAAGATGCCACAAACACACCTAGTTTTTAAAAAAAATAATTTTTGCATTATTAGAAGAACGCACTCTGGTAAAAAAAAAAACAAAAACAAACAATAAACCAAAAGAGAGAGAAGAGAGCGAGCGATCTAGCGGGAATCTTCCTCCGATTACCTCTCTCTCTATTTTTAAGGAAAGATTCGTAAAATCAGTGTGGGGAACAATAACAAAAAAACAAAAAACGAACCGGATCGATGAAACTTACACTGCAAAAACACGATTTCTGAGAAGAAGAAGAAGAAGGAGACGCAAGCGAGCTTCGTTAAGTTTTCGTGACGAAAGCAAACATTTTTAATAAATTTTATTATTTTAATTTCGATTAGAGGTTTCACCCGATTTTGGCTCCTTAATCTAATCTTCTAGATTTCCATTAGTTTCCGAGATTGTCTAAGATGACGGCGAAATTGTAAATCTTCTGATTTATTGCTTGCTGTTTTAGCCCAATCCCATTTTGTCAGATCTTCGCAATTTGGGGATTATGAATCTGAAATTTTGTTTATTTCTCAAACATTCGATTTCGGGTTTTGCTTGATTGAAGATGCAGCATAATCTATTCACGACAATGCGAAGTTTGAAGCTTGCAGAAGGTTGTAAAGGGACGCAAGTATACGCTCTTAATGCATCAGCTCCTCCTCCGCCTCCTCCACCTGGTAACGGCGGCGGTGGCGGAACCGGAGGAGGAGGAGTCGGCGACAAGTTCCTTCAACACCTTCAAGATCACCTCCGTGTCAATTCGGTCCGATCCAAATCAAGCCGCACATATCCGCCTCCGAATCAATCAAACGCCGTCGTGTCGCCTGAGTCTCTCCTCCCTTGCGGGCTCCCAGATACCGATCTGCTTGAACCACAGATCGACCCATGCTTGAAATTCGTCGACTTGGTCGAGAAGATGGCCGAAGTCTACCGTCGGATCGACAATTGCTCTCAATTCGAGAAATCTGGGGCTTATTTAGAACAATGCGCTATATTCCGGGGATTATCTGATCCGAAACTTTTCCGGCGGAGTCTCCGGTCGTCTAGGCAGCACGCCGTGGATGTTCACTCGAAAGTCGTCTTAGCGTCGTGGCTCCGATTCGAGAGGAGGGAGGACGAGCTGATCGGAACAAGCTCTATGGATTGTTGCGGCAGAAACTTGGAATGCCCAAAGGCGACCCTTGTTTCTCGGTATGACCCGGAAACCGTCTACGATCCATGTGTCTGCTCCGGAGCTTCCAAATCGGAGATGATGAACGTTGATGATGTTCCCGAATGTTCGACTTCCGAGGAAGAGTTAGACTACGATATGTCCTTTTGTATCGGCGACGAAGAGGTTCGTTGCGTAAGGTACAAAATCGCGTCTTTGTCGAGACCTTTCAAGGCGATGTTATACGGAGGGTTTAGAGAAATGAAACGAGGGACGATCAATTTCACACACAATGGGATCTCTGTTGAAGGGATGAGAGCTGCAGAGGTATTCAGCAGGACCAAGAGGTTAGATAACTTCTCTCCTAATGTTGTCTTGGAGCTTCTGAAGCTGGCGAATCGTTTCTGCTGCGATGAATTGAAATCCGCTTGCGACTCGCATTTGGCTTATCTTGTTAATAATCTTGACGAGGCAATGTTGTTGATCGAGTATGGATTAGAAGAGGCTGCGTATCTTCTTGTGGCAGCTTGTCTCCAGGTTTTCCTAAGGGAATTGCCGAGTTCTATGCATAATCCGAATGTTATAAAGATCTTTTGCAGCGTCGAGGGACGGGAAAGATTGGCGTCTCTTGGCCATGCTTCTTTTGCGTTATACTTCTTCTTAAGCCAGATTGCTATGGAAGATGATATGAAATCTAACACGACTGTGATGGTCTTAGAACGTTTGGTTGAATGCGCGGTGGAAAATTGGGAGAAACAGCTTGCGTACCACCAACTAGGGGTTGTGATGCTGGAGAGGAAAGAATATAAGGATGCTCAGAGATGGTTTAACACGGCGGTTGAGGTTGGTCATCTTTACTCCCTCGTGGGTGTTGCTAGGTCTAAGTTCAAGCGTGACCATAGGTACTCGGCTTATAAGATCATCAATTCGTTGATCTCGGATCACACGGCTACTGGGTGGATGCACCAGGAGAGGTCTTTGTATTGCAGTGGTAAAGAAAAGCTGCTTGATTTGGATACAGCTACCGAGTTAGACCCGACTTTGACATTCCCCTACAAATTCAGGGCAGTAGCATTGGTGGAGGAGAACCAGTTTGGGGCTGCCATCTCGGAACTGAACAAGATTCTTGGATTCAAGGCTTCTCCTGACTGTCTGGAGATGAGGGCATGGATTTCTATTGGTAAGGAGGATTATGAGGGTGCTTTGAAAGATATTCGGGCACTTTTGACATTGGAGCCGAATTTTATGATGTTTAACTCGAAAATTCATGCCGATCATATGGTGGAGCTGCTCCGTCCGCTGGCCCACCAGCGGAGCCAGGCTGATTGCTGGATGCAGCTGTTTGATCATTGGTCTTCTGTGGATGATATTGGCTCTCTAGCAGTTGTTCATGATATGCTTGCAAATGATCCAGGGAATAGTCTTTTAAGGTTTAGACAGTCTCTTCTTCTGCTACGGTATAGCCTCTCACTGCGTATCTCAATGATTTTTTTTTTTATTTTTTATCTTTGCGGTGCATGTTGTGTCAGTCCCTTACTGATTTTAATAAGTGCTGGTTTTATACTGACAGGCTAAATTGTCAAAAGGCTGCAATGCGTAGTTTAAGGCTGGCTCGAAACCATTCAAAGTTGAAGCATGAGAGACTTGTGTATGAAGGATGGATATTGTATGATACAGGCCACCGTGAGGAAGCCCTGGCCAAGGCTGAGGAGTCTATTTCCAGACAAAGATCTTTCGAAGCGTTTTTCCTCAAGGCTTATGCTCTTGCAGACTCTACGCTGGACCCAAAGTCCTCAGATTACGTTATCCAGCTCCTTGAAGAAGCACTTCGGTGCCCCTCAGATGCTCTCCGTAAGGGACAAGTGAGTAAAAAAGTTCCCACGTTTTTCATCAAGTATTGGATTTCTTATTTCTTTGGCCGGTTTGTTACTTGTTGGACTGCCATAGTTTCAGAATCCAAGTTTTTAGGATTATTCGATTTGTATTTTGATCAAAGTGTTTGGAATAATTTGTTCATACTGGAATGTACTCGCCTCTCAGGGACCAACTGTCCTAAAAAAAGTTTTGTAAATCTGGTCAAAAGGTTACCCAACTAAATCTTATGAAATTTCCATAGGAATGACTCTTATCTCATGAACTTTTCTTTGGTGTATTTTCTTGTAGGCTTTGAACAACCTGGGGAGCGTATATGTGGATTGTGATAAGCTGGATCTTGCAGCTGATTGCTATACTAACGCGCTCAACATTAAGCATACACGAGCTCACCAAGGTCTTGCTCGTGTTTATCATCTGAAAAATCAACGTAAAGCTGCTTATGATGAAATGACAAAGCTAATAGAAAAGGCTCAGAACAATGCGTCAGCATATGAGAAGCGCTCTGAATATTGTGACCGTGAGATGGCACAGAGCGACCTTAGCCTGGCAACACAACTAGACCCTCTCCGAACCTACCCTTACAGATACAGAGCTGCAGGTACGCTAATTACAAAGCCAGATTTAGTTTTTCTTCTTTCTGTTTGTTTGTTTAGTTGCTTAGAATTGAATGCCAGAAAACAGGACAGCAAAGGTTGATCCTTTTTGAGGGTTTGATTATGCTTTTATCGACTTTTGCTCTTAAACTGGAAGGATATGCAGTTTCTCTGATGGTTTTGTTTGACGTGAACACTTGGTTGCAGTTCTTATGGACGACCACAAAGAAAGTGAGGCCATAGACGAGCTTTCCAGGGCGATATCCTTTAAACCAGATTTGCAGCTGTTGCATCTAAGGGCAGCGTTCTATGATTCTATGGGAGAAGGAGCATCTGCTATTAAAGATTGTGAAGCAGCATTGTCTATCGATCCAGGACATGCAGATACACTCGAGCTCTACCACAAAGCTCGTGAAGCAAATGCTACCGACCAAAAGTAGAACAAAACTATCATTTGATTGGGTTGGCAAATCTCTTCTCAACTTCCCTTCTGGTATGCTTCTACACCGTTCATTTCCTTCTGCAAACAGAAACTGAGCAATCAACAAGGTTTGAATTCAGTGAACAGAGAAACAAAAAAAAAGCATAGCCATGTAAATAGAAAATTTTATGATACTTTTTTCTTTAATTTTGGTTATTGGGGGGGGGGGGGGTTGAGGATACTATAGTAGTGCAGAGAGTGTTTCTTGCTGCAACCGATAATACGTTTTCAGGCCAAAAAGGAACCACGAAAAAGAACTTACTTCTGGTGAAATTGGACTTCTTCTTCTGTCCTATTTCTAGATGTATTATTGCTTCTTTCTTTCTTTTTTTTTACTGGAATTATGTAATTGTATCTGTAACTTTCTTCACTTTTTCTTTTTCTTTTTCTTTTCTCAAAGCATCCGGGGATGTGTTTTTTATCCTCCTGAAACAGGAAAACAAAGAGACTATTCATTCACATATTTCAACATGTTCCAAAAATTTACACCTAATATCTTCAACATTTGGTTCGAATCCTCCTGCATTTTAATTTTGGCTTTGTGTTTTTTAAGCTCTTGTTTGGTTTCATGGTAGATTTGATAACCACATGGTTGGAGACTTAACTTTTTCTATAGCTTTTCTGCTTCTCTATTTCTCAACCTCTGAGCTTTTGTTTTCTTTCTTTCTCGCTTGTGAACACAATAAAGATGCCAAAAATATCGGTTTTGCACACACGAGAAAGCTTCAAACTCTTAACAACAACTCATTAAATTTCAACTTTCAGCTAACCAAAAAAAATTGTTTCAATACAACAAAATCTCTCCCCAAACTCACAAATTGCTTTCTTGGATTAACAAGAAAATATCTATCTTTTCCCTCCAGATGATATCGTTTCTCACGATTGAAGAAATGATGGATATGAACCGATCTCGGAGGCTAAACTTCAATGCTCCCTTCTTGTCAACGAAACGCCATGTCACCCAAGAGAAGCTTCCTGGTCAGTTCCCGGAAGCTTCTGTTCCGTTTTGCTGGGAGACTGCTCCGGGGATGCCCAAGAACTCGTCTCTCTTGAAAAATGACTCTGAATCCGAGACTCCCCGTCTCAAACTTCCTCCGGGAAGATTAAAGGTTTATCTAAACTTTTCATGTTTTCTCTTCGTTTTAGGTTTTTCAATAAACTGATCACTGTCAATTGGTTTTGTGACTTGTTGTTCTGCATTTATAGATGAACGTTAATGGTGAAAACAGCGACTTCGATGATGTCAGTGAGAGTTTAACACCAGCTAGATTGTTGCGTATGAAGAAACGTGACACTCAAGAACATTCCCATTACACCGACCGAGACGCGGTCGATGTCTTGTCTCTCACGCAAGCCATAGACATGGTCGAACACCCCAAAGATAGTGTTACGGAATTCGATGATGGAAGCAGCGGAGGAGGTGACTCAAACGGCTACTTAACAATGGAGAGCACAGAGCGAAGCCAAGACATGTCACCGAGTTACATAATAGAGCGGTTCCTGCCTGATGCAGCGGCTCTTGCAGCCGTGACATCAGCGGCTAGTCAAAGGAGGAAGAAGAAGCTCTCTTATCTGAGTGCAACGGTGAGGCAATCTTGTTTTTCACCAAAAGCTTGTGGCTTGCATGTGTTGCTGCCTTGGAGCACTAAGCATAGGATCTGTGGTGTCAAAAATGCATTCTCTCCTTCTTCCCACATCCACTTGCAACCCAAGTTTATTACGAAAGATAACTAGTTGAATTAATAAGGTAATGGTTATTGGACTATATATTGTTGTGACACAGTGTGGGGGTTAATAAGAAAATCAAAAAGCGTGTACAAACATAAGGCTTTTTAGCCAAAATTGATGCAGCTAGCTTTAGAATGATTATGTATTACTTTGTATTATATATTATCAAAATTATACTTTAAAGTTCTTTTGAAAATAAAATTAGATTCCCCCCCCTAGATTTCATGTTTTATTAAAATAGGCCATATACAAATCGGTTCAGTTTTGTTTGATTCTTTTAATCTTTTTCTTGAGTACTTGTGTTAAAGTTCAATGCCTCGGTAAGATGTGCCACTATCTTAAGATTCGTAGGCTAAACAGATAACTTTTTATTCCATTTGGTTTAAGTTACGACAGAATCCATTATGGTTTATCAACATTAAAATAGAGAGGAAGTCTGATAGATGGATATTTTTTCTAGATCCAATAAAATTGTATTATATATATATATATATATATGTGATAGTCGTTGTAACTTGTAACAACATGGTGAGTAATAACTAACTAATAAGGTTCAAAAAAAAAAAAAAACTTGGTGACTAATAATAGATACTGGATTTTGCTACAGTGAAACATCGAGTCTTGTGTGAGTAACTTAGCAAGCAAATATCATTTAGGAATTGAGCGAGACAGTCACTCTTTCCACTACTTTTCAACAAAGATCTTTGATCAATCTACCAACATACCAAAATAAAGAAAAAAAAACTTAACAGTAATAATTTGCTGAAAAATAAGAGTTCTATCTGTTTAATTAGCTTTGAATTATTTGGGCTGCCTTAGGTTTATTTAATTTGGTTCGATTTGTGTTCTTTGGGTTTGGCTAGGATGGGCTTTTCATTGCTCAATTTTAATTTAATGCAATTGTTTTTGCAAAACAAAAAAATTGGTGAAATGACTCAAATTTGCATCCCTAGGCATGTATGGAAGGAATTATGCCTGATGCCTTCGTGGAGTCAGAGAGAAAGATCTCAGTATGTTCTGGTGGACAACGGACACGTGTAATGCAATATATGGGTATTCAACAAGTTACGAGGTACGTGTAAGAAAAACATGACGCTTGTCTTTTCAAGATTTACTGGCGTGGCGTACGTACTACGTACCCACTTACAGTAATAAAAATCTAGGAATACACAACCAAAAAACGAAAAAAAAATTCATATTATTGTTTTTTTTTTATTATTGTTGTCGGCTTTGGATAGTCAAATTTAACTCATTGTTAATTTGTCACCATATTTTGCATCGATCAACTTCAAAATACAAAATCGTTTATTTTTTTTATATTTTGTTTACAATACAACATAGTTTTTTTCTGTCGGCCAAATTGTACAACAATAGTTAATTTATCATTGCTTTTATCAGATGTAAAATGGCACCGCCTTAAAGGAGGAAGTGTAACCAATGGAAAAATAAACAAAAGGCAATATGAAAGAGGGCGTTCCAGAAATAGAGAAGCTCTCAAGTCCAAGAGAAGTAGCAGAAAAAAACAAATATAAAGCAGAACAAGAACAAGAGCAAAAAGGAACAAAAGGCAATATGGAAGAGGGCGTTCCAGAAGTAGAAAAGCTCTCAAGTCCAAGAGAAGTAGCAGAAAAAAACAAAGATAAAACAGAACAAGAACAAGAGCAAAAAGGAGAGGAAACGAAGGGAGCTAATGGTGGGATTTTGAACAATCTGATATCCAACTTTATCGATGCAGCAACAACAACAACAACAGTAGACGACAAATCTGGTGAAAATATGGAGAAATCTGAAGTTAAAGATGAAGATGAGAAGACGAGACAGAGTTCAGGTGCTGGAATCTTAGAAAAGATTATCTCTCATCTTCCAGGTAACGCTTTTGTTTCATCAACGAGGACTTGCACAGTTTATGGTATTTTGGGGGAAAAACATGAACACGCGTTGTGGTGCGATTATCTCGGTTCTTAGTTCTAAAAGTATTAAATTCGCTTGTTCATTTCGGTTTACGCATACACAAACACACACTACGCAAAGGTCATTTTTGTTTGTTCATTAAGGTTTCGGCATCGGTACAAATGTATTCGCCAAAACTGATGCATGAAAACCGGATTATCCACGGCTAAATCTATATATAAAAAAAAAAATCTTTTAAAAGATAGTGTTTAGGTAGTGGAATTTTTTGGATTTTGAAAAAGTAAACCGACTTAAGTATGACATTTTTTTATATAGGAAAGGGTTAAAGTTAAGTTCGACATTGCTAACTTGGTTTTGATTATTCTTTTGCAATAGCTGAAGATGAAGTTCCAACGACAGAGGAGGCAACCATGCTGATCCACTCTGTGATTGACTGAAGAGAGACTTCAACCACAATATAATTTATTTCCATCGTTTTTATTGTTGTGAGTTGTGATTTTGTTTTTTTCTTCTTTGTTTCTGTTTTTAATTATTTGTAAATTTGAAATTTTGTCCATACATTAATCGTCTTGTGTTTGAATATTTTCTCAGCTCTTTGTTCAAAAATAGATTAATTAACTTTGGATGATTATTAGTTATGTTTTAACTTTTAATCTCCTTCGAATGGTTTGCTTTTTAATAATGCGTGGTATTTTTTCCTGAAAATTTTAAAAAGGTTTCGAATCACTTCCAAAAGATAGTTAAACTCATCCCTGTGTCGAACATCCGAATGAGTCACATGTGGAGTAGACGAGCTATTAGCCTTCCTACACCATACCTTCTGAATATATATCGGTGTAAACCGTGTAATAATGCTTTTGCCTTTAGTATTCTTTCTTCGAGAGGTATTTGTTTGCGCAAGATGCACAATGATAAGAAAATTACTATTTTGCAAAGTCTCATGTAAACATGGGTTTACGTGTCACGCTAGAATTGATGAATATATGATAAGTGAAAATTATTTCCAGTTTTATATTGAATCTACGTGTCCTGTTACAATAGGTCAAGACATGATAATTTATATATATGTCCACAGAAAATTTATATATCTATATATAGGGTCTACGTGTACACAGTTAAACAGGTAATTGAAAATTGCTTCAAAATGTATATTGATATAGTTTTCGAATTCAGCCAAGAAAATAACTATAATTCAACTTCTCTTTAGCCAACAACGTCAAAACATGTGTAACAAATTTGTTGTTCCTCTCCATTGTCCACTTATATTAGACCTGTAGACTAATTCTCACTAAATTTAGAAATTACTACTTTTACAAATTTGTCACTGCCACTTCCCTTATTACTTAATTACAACTGTAAATTTATATAAAAGAACTGTCTCATATTTTTATTCAATATATATATATATATATATATATATTTCCATTAATTGTTATCACGTTAGGAAAGTTTGACACATTTTCTCATCCATTTCTACATAAAAACTGTTTCAGATAGATTTTGAAACATATACGGAAATAAATATAAAATAACTAAAGTAGAATTTGTTTTTCTTTTCATAAAAACGTACAGTAGATTTGTATAAAAAGGACATTGTTTATTTTATGAAAGGAAACTTTTCTCTTATAAGAGGAAATTTTTTTTTGATAAAAAGAGAATTAATTTTTTATAAAAAGGATATTATTTTGTTATATCGAAAGTAATTTTTTTGTTTTCTAAAAAAAGGATAGGAAATAAATTTTATACTTTAAAAATGTTTTTTGGACAGCTTTACTATATTTAAGCTCTACGTGTATAATTATATATATATATATATATATATATATACAAGCTTTACATTTTTCTTAAGAATTGCAGAGCTAACTCTTGAAATTCAGTAGTATTTGGAGAGAAAACAGAAAAAAAAATGAAAAATACTAAAATTCTGTTATAAACAAATGGATTTTTAGTAACCGGCCCATTAACCATCAGGTTAATGTCTCATGGCCCATGAGGATTTCTGATACATTAGTTATGTAATGTATATATACACTGCTTATAGAAATCATATAAGATAAGAGTTTTTCCCTTAATACGTTATCAGCACGAAGCTCAACTTCAAACGATCATATCTCTCAAAATACAAGGAGTTAGAAGGCGATCTACATATCATTTTGAAGCCCTGGAAGAGAAGAATCTAGTGGTGAAAACCGCTCCTCAATCCGACACCAGACGCGCCCTCAAGACTCAAAACAATCGGCGCTGTCCCACCTTAGCGGGTGATTCTTTCCAAGCGGTGGTTCCTCTATTGTAGCAGCTGTTCGTCCTCCCTTCTGGCCATCATTCTCAGGAGTTTCCAGTAGATATCTGTGGTCTTTAGCTCCCAGATCATAAGCCGGTCAGAAATCCATTTGGCGAAAATGTATTATCTAAAACTATAGATCCTAATCAAAGTTTTGGTTTTTTTTTTTTGAAAACCCTAATATGGATCGGTTCTTTTCATGATTCTTCATCGTCTTTTTCGTTTTTAAAACCATAACCAAACCGATCCTCTTTCTTCTTGTCAAAACCCTAATTGGTTTTATTTTTCCTAATCGGCTTTATCATATAAAACCTAAACCCTAATGTTTTGTTCAAACCCTATACCGATCGGTCCTAGCATCATCTAAACCAAACACTAAAATTCCTTGCAACCGAAACCTAAATCTTTGCAAAACCCTAGATCTAAAATCGTTTTGGTTTGTCTATCGTTAAACCGAGATCGATCGGTTTAAATCCTAAACCGATCTTATTTATCTTAGATCCGATCCTTGAAAACCCTAAAACCGGTCCATGCAAGCTCCTAAATCCTAAACCAATCGACCCCTTAAACTCTAAACCAATCGATCCACCTAAACCGTTTATAAACCGATAAATTCTAATCTTAAATCGATAGGGTTTAAGTTTAAACCGATCGGTTTTTCCTAATAAAAATTAAACCCTAGCAAATCCGTTTAGTTTAATCCCTTAACCGATTAATAACCCTAATAACCGGTTTCCAAAATTAAATCTAATTTAACCGGTTTTGTTGTTTAATCGATCAATCCGATCGGTTTAAGCTTAATCGGTTAATTTCAAATTAGTTTCCAAAAATCAATTTAAAAAAAAAAAAAAAAACCAATGTTTATCTATTAGAGCTAAATTTGGAAACACTAGTAAACCGGCTAGGTTATAAACCCTAAGGTTCGATTTTAGAGTTCCCTTATATAGCAAGTTTCCTAAAATAGCAAGTTTCCTGAAATGGAAAGTTTTCCCAAGAATACCTTAAATCCCTTATTCCAATGATCATAGTCTCATACTATTGATTATTTAACATAAATTATTATATGTTTCAGATGTCAAACATTCAGAAGGTCGAATATGAGGCACTCACTGTCTCCGGAGATAATTACCTCAAATGGGCCCTTGACACCAAGATCTACCTCAACTCAAAAAGTCTGGGTGAATGCATCAAAGATCCCAACACCGCGACTCAAACAGAACGGTACTCGGCGATATTTATTATCCGCCATCACCTCGCTGAGTCTCTCAAGCAACAATACCTCACTCTTGAGGATCCACTCGAACTTTGGGTGGCACTGAAAAAGCGATATGACCATCAGAAAACGGTCATACTGCCCCAAGCCAAGTTCGACTGGAAGAACCTACGGTTCGAAGATTTCAAATCCGTCGAAGAATTCAATTCTGAACTATTTCGGATAGTTGCACTCATAAAACTATGTGGCGAGGAGGTCACTGATAAGGATATGCTAGAGAAAACATTCTCTACTTTTGGCACTCCCAATGTTGTTCTCCAACAACAATACCGTGCCATGAATCATAGCACCTATGAGGATTTGATATCTTGCTTACTGCTTGCTGAGAAGAACAATCAGCTTCTGTTGAGGAACAGTGCCATGCGGCCTCCAGGATCAGCCCCATTGCCAGAAGGAACCAGAAAAGAGTCCAACTTCGTCCAACGTAACAGATCCTCAGATCGTGGACGTGGACGTGGAAATGGACATGGACTGCGCGGCAGAGGACGCGGTAGACCGAACCAAGATAACCGATCTAACCTCAGTTTTGGTCGGGGTAAGGGTCGTGGTATCAACAAACCGACCCAAAGAGGCAGTTCATCTAGACCAACTCCTTGCTCAAGATGCGGAATGACTAATCATTGGGTCAAGATCTGCCGTACTCCTAAATATCTTGCTGAGCTCTACCAGAAGTATGGGAAAGATAATCATGAGGCTAACCTGGTTCATCAAGTCAATGAAGATGACTCAAAGGATGATAAGATTGATGGCATGGATTATGAGCTCTCCGACCTCCTTGATTGATCTCAAAAATCTGAATTTGTTTTTCATTACTCCTTAAACTTTTATCTTTTGTTTTTTAGGATTTATTGTCTTTACTTTGGATTTTTAAGACCTTTTGCTTTTACATTTTAATTTATGGAGTAATGTTTTATTTACATCTCATTTTTGCATGTTATTGAATTATAATTCTTGTTTAATAAAGATATGCAAGACAATATGGATATCATTGTGGATAGTGGATCGAGCCACAGCATTCTAAAAGACAAGAATTACTTCATAAATTTAGTAATCAAAACCGCAAACATTAGCACTATAGCAGGTAGTTCGAGCCTAATAGAGGGCCATGGCCAAGCTAATGTGTTGTTATCAAATGGCACATATCTAGACATCTCTGATGCCTTATACTCACCCAGTTCTAAGAGAAACCTATTGAGTTTCAAAGACATAAGATTGAATGGTTTCCATATCGAAACTCAGGATGAAGGGAACAAAGAGTTTTTAATTATCACTAAAATGATAAATGGCCATAAACAAGTTTTTGAAACTATACCCGCCGTATCTACTGGCATTTACCATGCTAAAGTCAGTATGATTGAGGCTAATGCTGCTATCAAAGCACGGTTTTTAGATTACACTATTTGGCATGATCGCCTGGGTCATCCCGGTGCGAACATGATGCGTAAATTAGTCCAGAATTCTAAAGGGCACAGCCTTAAACCAAATGGTATTTTCCCTCAGCACCTCAAGTGCACAGCTTGCTCACAAAGGAAACTGATTACCCGACCTTCACCAGTCAAAGTGTCTAAAGAGACCTTGAACTTTCTGGAAAGAATCCAAGGAGACATATGTGGACCAATTCACCCACCTTGTGGGACATTCAGATATTTCATGGTCCTCATTGACGCATCGACCCGCTGGTCGCATGTCTGTCTGCTCTCTTCTAGGAACCAGGCTTTTGCTAGGTTATTGGCCCAAATCATCAGATTACGAGCCCATTTTCCAGACTTCCCATTAAAGACTATACGTCTTGATAATGCTGATGAATTCACTTCCCAAGCGTTTAATGAATATTGTATGTCCATGGGGGTAAGTGTTGAACATCCCGTTCCACATGTCCATACACAAAATGGATTAGCTGAATCCTTCATTAAACGAATTCAATGGGTTGCTAGACCATTACTCATGAGGTCACAACTCCCGGTCTCAGCTTGGGGACACGCAGTCTTACATGCCGCTGAACTAATACGCATACGACCATCTAGTTAGCACAAATATTCACCATCCCAATTGCTACGGGTCATGAGCCAGACGTCTCCCATATTAAAACATTTGGGTGTTCAGTCTATGTACCCATTGCACCACCACAGAGGACTAAAATGGGACCTCAAAGGAGGATGGGAATATATGTTGGTTTTGATTCTCCCACCATCATAAAATATCTCGAGCCAACTACAGAAGATCTGTTTAAAGCCAGATATGCAGATTGCCGATTTGATGAATCGGTATATCCTAGATTAGGTGGTGAGACAGACAAGCTGGTAAAAGAACTTTCATGGAATCAAACATCCACACAATGGCAAGATCCTCGGACTCTAGAATGTGATTCAGAGGTCCAAAGAATTATACATTTACAAAAGCTAGCTAATCAATTGCCAGATTCCTTTGCTGACCCGAACAAAGTTACCAAATCGTACATATCAGCTTGTAATGCACCAGTACGAATAGATGTCCCCTCAGGGAAAAGTCAAGTTGCTACAGAGTCTGACGCACGTAAGAAACGTGGCAGACCACCAGGTTCCAAAGATAAGAATCCCCGGAAATCAAAGAAAGGTGCAATGATTGAAACCGGGATTCAAGAGAACACGGATACAGCCTCAGCTGATACTTACCCTATCGAACCATCTCAAGAGGTTTGGGACGCCAAAACTCAAGGTTCTGAAGGGATTGATAATAATGAGATCTCAATCAATTATATCATATTCGGTTCTCTATGGAACAGAAAAGATGTCGACATCAATGAAACTTTTGCATACAAGGTAGCACTTGAGATTGCGCACACGCAAGAGGATCTAGAACCCACGTCTATAATTGAGTGCACTCGTAGATCAGATTGGCTGAAATGGAAAGAAGCCATAAACGTGGAGTTGAATAGTTTAAAGAAACGGAATGTGTTTGGTCCGATCTTAAGGACACCATTCGATGTTAAACCAGTGGGAAACAAATGGGTCTTTGTGCGTAAAAGAAACGAACTCGGCGAAGTCGTTAGATACAAGGCATGCCTTGTAGCACAAGGATTCTCACTGAGACCCGGAATCGATTATGAGGAGACTTATTCTCCAGTGGTGGATGCAACTACATTTCGATTCCTCATAAGTCTGGCCATAAGAGAAAACTTAGATTTGCGGTTAATGGATGTTGTAACCGCATATCTTTATGGACCACTGGACAGTGAAATCTATATGAGATTACCAGATGGTATTGAGCTCAAAGATAAGCATGCATCTCATGATAAACACTGCATTAGGCTGAACAAATCCTTATATGGACTGAAACAAAGCGGACGTATGTGGTATAACCGGTTAAGCGAATATCTCATCAGAGAAGGCTACGAAAACGATCCGATCAGTCCATGCATCTTCATCAGAAAATATCAAAACAAAGGATTTGTAATCATAGCAGTATACGTGGATGACTTGAACATCCTCGGAACATCTGGTGAAATCGCCCAAACAGTTGAATGCTTAAAAGCAGAGTTTGAAATGAAAGACCTAGGCAAAACTAAATTCTGTTTGGGATTACAACTTGAGTACGTCAATGACGGAATCCTTGTGCATCAATTGGCATACACTGAAAAGATACTCAAGAGATTCAATATGGACTAGGCCCACCCATTGACCAGCGCAATGGTTGTGAGGAGCCTTGGATTGGATAGTGATCCATTCGGTCCAAAGAAGGACGATGAAAAAATCCTCGGTCCTGAAATGCCATACCTCAGTGCCATAGGGGCATTAATGTACTTGGCTAGTCACACTATACCAGACATCTGCTTTGCCGTGAGCCTCTTAGCTCGCTTTAGTTCGTGTCCAACTCAAAGGCACTGGAACGGTATTAAGCACATCCTTAGATAACTTCAAGGTACTAAGGACTTGGGATTATTTTATTCTAACCATAACAAGGATGGTCTAGTTGGTTTTGCTGATGCAGGATATTTGTCAGATCCGCACTGTGCCCAGTCTCAAACCGGTTATGTTTTCACGCATGGAGGAACAGCAATATCTTGGAGATCCATGAAGCAGACTATTGCCGCTACCTCATCCAACCATGCGGAAATGACTCAGCATATCCGATCAGATTGTGGTATGGACGAAGATAAGGAGCCTACGGTGATGTATGAAGACAATGCAGCTTGTATCGCTCAACTCAAGGACGGCTACATCAAAGGTGACCGGACGAAGCATATTCTGCCCAAATTCTTCTTCACTCATGAGCTACAGAAGGATGGTCAGGTCAAGGTTCAGCAAGTCCGATCAAGCGAAAATTCAGCCGATCTATTCACTAAATCATTACCGACTTCTACACTCCGGAAGCTCATTCATCAGATAGGAATGCGTAGACTTAGAGATCTACAGTGATGCCTAAACCAGGGGGAGTAATGCGTGTTGTACTCTTTTTCCTTCACCATGGTTTTTCCCACTGGGTTTTCCTGGTAAGGTTTTAATGAGGCAACGTTCCCCAGCGCATTATAGAGATCCCGGTTTTGTGACAGGCACGGTTACCTTGTCCAAGGGGGAGTGTTATAAACAAATGGACTTCTAGTAACCGGCCCATTAACCATCAGGTTAATGTCTCATGGCCCATTAGGGTTTTTGATACATTAGTTATGTAATGTATATATACACTGCTTATGGAAACCATAAGATAAGAGTTTTTCCCTTAATAGATTCGTAAAATTCGGTTCTTTTTGTTGAAAAAGATATCTTTGAGGAAAAATAAAGATACTAATACCTTAGGGAGACTAGGTAATTTTCTTATATGTTCATGAAAATAACACTTATACTTTGTCTTTCTAAGGTATTATTATCTTGATTTTCTGATATGTTCATGAAAACTATCTAAAGCGTAAACAATATTTTTGTTATCAGGGTCCATTGATCCGGTTGCGCCATCCCATTCAACCCCGTTGAGGGGAACCTTAGAGTCATCCCTTGCAGGGACGAGCGAAGGAGACATAAGTCACTTTCCCGAAGGTACTCGTACAAAGCATATAACATTTTTTTAGATAACTTTTTTTAAGAGTTAAACCTATTTAAATATATCTTAAGATAATTGAAAAAAGGTAAATGAAATCTTTTGTTTTTGTCACGAAGGTAAATGTCTAAATTAAAGGCACAAATCAGTTTGTTTAGCTTTAAGGATATTTTCACTAGGCTTTAGGGGTTATATTATTTAGTATTAGATTTTAGTTTTAAAGTCTCATGGTTTTGTTTTTAAGATTTGACGGATTGAAATCTAGATTAAGATTATTTTGTTTTTCTCTGTGTGCAAATCATACTTATATCTATCTTAAATTGTGATTACAACATAATGAATGCGGAAGCTCTTTGTCAAAGAGTTCGCTTCTCACATGTTCGATCTTAATACATAAAGATAAGGGCTTAAAATTGTAGATAATGACTGGAATCTCATCCTAAACGGTTTCAGAAATGATCAATTTTTGAGGTTGATATTCATCCCTTGGTCCTGCTTGAGTTTCGAAGGTGATACTTGTTCTTTTACCATTAATAGTGAGCGAGCATACTTCTGAGCTTTTTTTTTTGTCTTAAAGACGGAATTTTTAGAAATACTATACGTAAAGGAGAGAAAGATGATGAAAATGATCTCTCCAAAGAGGAGAAAGTTGGTGGGGTTGATCTCTTTCTATAAAATTATCCAAAAGCAACAAGCGGATCTAACAACCGCTAGATAAGGATTATGAATCGTATTCTTTAACAAGCCCACATAAAGGCCCATTAAAAGACAAACTTAGGCCATGCCCACTTTTCCAATATTAAGCGTGGGTGAGCAAACTCAAAACGATGGAAAATAAAGGGAGACGTTTTGTCGGAGAGCCACCGGTAGAACGGTAGAAGCGCAGTGATGGTTTCTCATGGGCCGCGATAGTCCTCACCGGAGCTTCATGGGAGCCGGTGAAGAGGATCTGTAGCGAGGGAGTGGTCAGTGTTAGACCGCGATACAATGAGTTTTGGTTCATGGCGTCATGAAAGATAATTCTCAACTTAATCCATTTGGCTACCAAGACATTCACATGGTGTTTCTAGGCCTCAGAATTAGTCGGTGTAGGGATGATGCGTTAGTCTATAGTCAGGATTAAAAATTCGAAGTTGTGCTATCGGCGATCTCCTAATTCAGTCGGATCACTTGAATTATATAAAAAAAACTATATATCGGATAACACTCTTGATTTCATTCCTTTATTCATCACGAGATATGTTTTCAAGCTGTGACATATGGTATATGGAAAGAAAGAAATACATGGAAAAACTTTCTCACCACCCAAGAGGCATATTTAGATCGGTGATAAGATCATGTGAAATCGTCTTAATTTTTTCTCTGGTGATAAAATGTATAGGGAGAAAATAATAGTTTAGTTTGGTTCGAAACCGTAGTAAAAAGACTATAAAACTGTTTGCTTTTTTATTTTTTCAATATTTCGAAAAACGGTAGCACTCATTGTAAAAACATTTTTTTATATAACTTAACATTCAATTCAAAGTGCCATTAACAGAAAGTATATCTTGATCATCTTTTCATTTATATTGTTTGATATTTTCTTTGTTTCAAATTGATCTCCTATTATTTTTATGCTTTCTGTTAATGGTACTTTCTACTCTAATGGCCTCGAGACCCTCGACAAATTCATGCGTAGTACACGTATGAGATTAAATGTCATTGCTATGATAAATTGATGTATTAATAGTAAGTTTTTTGCTAAATGGTAAATATTTCATTAAAAATAAAAAAGATTTGGTGTTACAAAATGTGCAAACAATTGATTTACCAAAATTGGTCTCATACAAAAAAAAAGATAAAAAAACATAGAAGCAAATTCCATCAGTACGATTGTCGACACCGATATTATAAAGTAATGTGTTAAACCAGTAGTGATAAAGAGCTTGAAAACTCAAGGAAAGGCGAATGCGAGAAATATGAACAAAAGAAGAAAAATGAAAATAAAAACTAAAGAAATGCCCAAAAAACATATTGGAAGTTGTTTTATCTTCGAAGAGAGAATGATTCCTCAAAGGAGTCAGAGGAGATCCGAACAATGAGAGTCCTCAACGTCGTGCTTCGACGTTCAGCTGTTAAATCTAGATCTAGAACTCAAAGGACTACACTAGCTGTCAGAACCAAGAAGCGTTATTCACTCAAACTAAGATCCTCGGCGAGCAAACCAAGCAAGGA
Source organism: Eutrema salsugineum (assembly GCF_000478725.1). Classification (NCBI taxonomy): domain Eukaryota; kingdom Viridiplantae; phylum Streptophyta; class Magnoliopsida; order Brassicales; family Brassicaceae; genus Eutrema; species Eutrema salsugineum. The sequence goes on from NW_006256858.1 coordinate 1,840,234, forward strand.
CAAGCTCTATTTTCTAGGCCATTTCTAATCAAAGATAAGAAAAACAGTGCATTTTTCAGAATGAGTAAAGGATGAAAATGGAATCGAGGTAGAAAAAGATTAGAAGTAAAAAGATAGAGAAGTTTTAAGTAAAAAATGGAATCAAATCCCTTTTCCAATGTGCTATAGGTCATTCTATAAAGACTATTTACCCTATATTATTATACTTTGTAGAGTGAATAATTTATTGAGTCAGGTCCAAATCTTTTCACCAATCTTTCTTGTTGTTTGTGACAATTGGTCAGCAAACGAGTCACAAACAATGGATTTACTTTATTCATTTATCATCATCAATTCCAATCTTTTAGCGCTTTTTCTGTTTATACTTTGAGATATATCTGATATGTAATCAAGGATTTACTTTCATATATTGCAGTGGTGCATACTCATCTAGAGAATGTTTGGAACAAAGTGGTGTCTGGAGAGCCGAGTCCCAAAGACCTACAAAATCTATGGGAGATGTTTGGTTCTAATTCAACTGCTTTACACCAACGAAACGTCGAAGAAGAGATAGAAGAAATAGAAGAGGAAGAAGATGAGACAGATGACCAAGAGCCCAACGAGACCGAGCCTCGACGTCGTCGTTGGCTATCTTGCCTCAACCTCTTTTAACTTTATCCCATCATTTTATCATTAATCAAAATTTTGCTGAGACCAAAGAGACGAAAGAGTAAACAAATGTTTCGGGAGAAATTGAAATTATAATTTTGTTTGTTTTGTGTTTTATTATGAGATTTCTTCTCTTCTACCAAGCATAAAGTAGTTCAAATTTATAACAACACATCACACAACCAAATAGAATGGATAATCGAATTACATTACAAAAAACCATGTATATCTACAAATTACTTGAATCAAAGAATAATGAATTATATAAATGTGTTTTATAAGTGTATATATAATAATAATATAAGATAATCATGCCTTCTTTATTCTCAACTGAAAATTCTCCTTCAATTCTCCTCTTCATTTGACTGTGGATCTTTAGCTCCATCACCGCCGGATCCAATCGGCGTCATCTCGGCGGACTCAGGCTCCGGCCTAATCTCGTCAAGCTGATTCACCACCTGAATTGCTTCTGGCCTCGCCGCTGGCGACGGATCAACACAATGTAACGCCAATTTCAGAGTATTCAAAAGCTCGTCTCCAACGGTTTGTGTCTCTCTCATCAGCTCCAAATCGAACACTTCATTGGTCCACTCTTCCTTCACAATCGACGCTACCCACTGAGGCAAATCCATCCCGTTCGTCGGCTCACCTGGAGATTTCCCCGTCAATAGCTCCAGTATGATGATCCCCAAGCTGTATACGTCGGTCTTTGTGCTTGCGTTCTTTATCTTTGAGAACTCCGGCGCTCGGTATCCCAGCGTTCCGGCGGTTGCGATCACGTTTGTGGCGGCGGCCGCCGTCATTAGCCTGGAGAGTCCGTAATCGGCGATCTGTGCGTTGGTCTGCTCGTCGAGGAGGATATTGCTGGCCGTGAGATTCTCGTGGATCGTGTTCTCGTTGCTGTGAAGGTGAGCCAAGCCACGAGCGATCCCTTTTGCTATCTTCATCCTTGTTTCCCATGGAATTAGGGTTTCTGGTCCTCGAGCTGTTGATTTCAATTCCCAAATTCAGAATCACTAATATGTCAAAATCTCAATTAAAATCCAAATTAGGTTTTGTTTTTTTTTGGGTTTTGATTTGCTTACCGTGAAGAAACGCAGAGAGGCTACCCTTGGACATGTAATCGAAGACGAGGAGCTTCTCTCCTTTGGGTCCTAAGTAGTAAGCTCTTAGAGCAAGAAGATTCGGGTGTCGAATCTTGCCCAAAGCTGTGACCTCTCCTTCAAACTCTTTGACCCCTTTGGTTGTTTTCTCTCTCAGTCGCTTCACAGCGACCTCGTTTCCGTCCTCCAAGGTCGCCTTGTATGCTGTACCATAAGTACTTTTCCCCATGATCTCAGCCGTGGCACAGAGCAGATCATCGGCAGTGAACACAAACGGGCCATCGAAATGGACTAGCTTTCCTCCCATCTCACCTCCTGCTGATGATGTTGCTGCAGCAACTGCAGATGATGTCTTCTCAGAGATCTTGTCCTTGCCGTCTTTCTGCTTCAAGGCGGCACGTTTCTTGATCAGGCAGCAGAGTAATACGCAGCATAACAAAAGCAGAATGGCTAGAAGAGCTCCAATGGCGATTAGAATTATATCCTTCACCGAGAGTTTTCTGTGTTGTTTTTTTCTTGGTTCTTGTGATGAGGTAGGCGAAATGGTGAGAGGATGATGAGGTTTTGGAGAAGGACATGGAGTGGAGGAACTGTAGCCACAGAGCTGAATGTTGCCCACGAAAGAGCTTGAGTTGAACTTTGTGGAGAGAATAGCCGGAACAGGACCAGAGAGCGTGTTGAATGAGACGTTGAATGAAGAAAGGTTCGCAAGGTTGACTAGAGAGGCAGGGATCGGACCGGTGAAGTTGTTTTCAGACAGATCAAGCTGTCTGATTCCAGATAGGTTCCCTATTCTCTCTGGGATAGGACCATTGATCTTGTTTCTCTTGAGGTTAAGCACTGTCAGGTTGTGCAGTCTATCGATGGCATCTGGGATTGTGCCTTTGAGGTGGTTGCTCTCGAGGTTTAGTGAAGCTAGAGATGAAAGGTTGGAGAAGCTGTCTGGGATGCTTCCGTTAATTGAGTTGTATGAAACATCAAGGCTGTGGAGCTGTGGAAGAGCTCCGCATTCCATGGGAATAGAACCAGAGAGCTGGTTATGGCTTAAAGAAACCTCTTCCAACAAACTTTGTTTGCAGAGAGTCAAGGGAACAGCTCCAGAGAAGAGATTGTGGTCTAGATTCAGCGTTTTGAGAGGGTGAGAGCCATTAACCGAAAAGTCGGGTATGGGACCAGAGAGGTTGTTATGCTGAAGGTCTAGAAAAGTGAGGGTATATGATCTTGTAACACTTACTGGAAGTGGACCGGATAACAAATTGAAGCTGAGGTTGAGCCTATAGAGCCTGGTGGACTCAGCAAGACTAGCCGGGATGATTCCAGACAGCTGGTTATTGCTAAGATCAAGATTCTGGAGAAGAGGGCAGTTGCCGAGTGAGGCTGGGACCGAACCAGAGAGGCGGTTGTTAAAAAGATGGACTCCACGGAGACTCCGGAGGTAGCCGAGGGAACGGGGAACTGAACCGGCGATGACGTTGTCGTGGAGGCTAAGTTTTCTAAGACTCTGAAGCTGTCCGATCTTCTCGGAGATAGTGCCGCCGAGTCCCTTCCATGGGAGTTGAATGGCAACCACTTGGCCTCGGAGGCATTTGATTCCAGCCCAACCGCCAGAGCAAACACTGGTGGAGGCAGAGTCGTTCCAGCTTTTGAGAACTCCGGTGAAGTCAATGAGTTCGTGTTTGATTGCTTGGAGTGCCTGATAGTTCGCCTGAGTCACCACGATTCCATCCCAGGAGTGACGGCCACCACCACCTGCAACAGCGTGAGCAGACAAGAGTGAGAGACACAAGAGGAGACTCGTGCAAGAAATGAAACTAAATTCAAAAATCCGAAATGGGCTTCTGTATAGCAGACTCATTTCAAAAGAAATGAAAAAAAAAATAGAAAAACGAAGAAGAAGAAAGATGAAGAAGAGCAGGAGTTTCAGTTCTTTGTTGTGTTCTTCTTCCTCTGTTTTTGGAGGACAACAAAGCAAGAGAGAGATAGAGAGAGAGAGATAGAGAGAGAGAAGGTTGATTTTTAGTGAGATGGGAAAGGAAAAAGTGAGTGACTGAGTGCTGTAGCCAAGAGTAATTATGGTCCGAGTGACGGAGGAAGAAGACAAAGACAAGAGTTTAGTTTATGTTTATTGCAACGGCTAGTTTTACTTCTTGGCCTGCGCCAAAAAAACGGCAAGCGAGAAAAACATGACCAACGGCTATAAAGTCATTTCGACCGTTTTAATGATTTATTAAGTTGTCTTGAGACTTGAGAGTCGTTGTACTGTACTATAGTTATTCCAATCTCACTAATCTAGATTCTATTCTATTTTTTTTTTGTTTTTTTGTTAAAAAGATTCTATTCTATGTTCAGACAAAAAAAAGGTTATATATTGGTCAAATCTTGACCCTTATGGCCACGTCAGTCCTAGTACCAATCGTGCACACACACTTGTATATGCATAGAAACATATGTAACAATTGTATATGCATACAAAAATCCTCCAGACAAACATATGCAATACCCTTCAGATTATTTGTTCAATACAACGTTGTAAAATTTATTTCATTTAATTTAGAATTTTAAAAAATAAGCAATATAATGGAATTCTGTCAAAATCCATTTTAATTCTGTAACAAATCTAAAATCGCATTTAAAAAGAAAAACAAACCAAATATTGCGAGTTGTACAATGTTGATTCTTAAAAGTTGAAACATATGTAAATTTGTCTGTGGACAAAATCCTCGTGAAGACCAAAAGCAAGACTTCTCTTAGTCCTAATACTACAACACAGACTTTCTTATCAAAGGTATTAGAGTAAATACCGGTTTAATGTATTGGTTCAATCATGGTTAAGTTTCCTTTTGCTTTCGATGTATATATATTAAACTCTATATTAAACTCTGTAATCTTGATGTATATATATTAAACTCTATAATCTCATTTGTTCATTAATGAAGAAGATAATTTTCCTTAATATAGTATCAGAGCACTCTAACAGAAATTAGAGAATTTCCGCCATTTTTGTCTTCTTCGAGCTTCGCGAAAGGATACTTGCCAAAATGAATCAGAAACACCACCGATGATAAAAATAAAGACATAGTTTATACATGTAATACCCTGAAAAGGGATATTATAGAATACAATCATTTTATGACAGTGGTAACAATAATTATAGCGATTATTATTTACACAAGCGCAAAGAAACGTTTACGGAGTGTGTCTAACCATACACACAGACAGTTCACAAAGTCTGCAACAATTCTTATGGACAATACACAGCAGCTCCTGTTCCTAATTAGACCCATTGTTTTAACATTCAAGAATCCGCCGACCCGGGCTGCCTTAGAACCGTTTTCTCGGCCGGACATGCGCGTAAGAGTGTACAGATGTCGTTTTTCACTAGGAATTCCTCTGCATTAACGAGGATCAGAGGTCCATACTCGAACACCAACTTCTTGCACTGTAATGACATAGACACAACATGGTAAGATGAGAAAAGCCAAAGCTAACTACTATGGTCATACAGTTGCGTTGCGCAAGTTTGACAAGAAAACCAATAGCAAAATCAGAAAGAAATGAGTATATGATATATATGTGTAAGCAGTGTCATAAATTTTTGAGCTGAATATTCTAACCTTCTTCTCGTAGTTGTTGAACGATTTGCATCCCTTGAGAAGCAGTTCAACTATATCCAACTATAATCGAGGGAACAACAAAGTCAGTGTATATGAAAAAGAAAATAGTCTACACGAGGAATCATCTACACATAACACAAGCAAACGACAACTACACGAGGGCGTAGCAGCTTGGAATGTGATTCTGGGTGCTTTTAGGAATATGGTCAGATTATGACTAATGGGTCTATGACACAGAATGCATAAATATTGTCATCTTCAATAGAGTTACTACTACTAACCTGTGTGTCGGGATCTTGAAGTTTGATGAGAATCTCTGAAACGGTCCTGTGGCATACACCGCAACTGTCTTGACGGGCTTCTTCCACAAGAGCTACCACTTTGCCACAAAGATTCATCCTCTTGCAGAAATAATGAGGTTGAAACGACTCCAGTTGCATGAAGAAGAGAGGGAGATAGTAATCAACCAGAGTTATGCACTGCAACAAAAAACATATCATCATTATTCAATTCAACACAGTTTCGATTTATAGATTAACCCATAGAGAGGGACACTCTTGAGACAAAAATATAGAGAAATGCAAAAGTTGATCAACCTGCTGCGAAAATCCGCGCAATTGGGAACACTGATCATGAAGATCTTCGAATATCTGGGCTTGTGTTTCATTTTTCTCAAGGTAGCTGAGAGCATCAGTAACATATTCCTCACACAGTTTGCAAACGTCTTCCTTCTTGGAAACTTCCTCTGTCACAAAGACAAAAAAACAAAAGATTGAAAAGTCTTGAAATTTTAAGCCATAAAGAGAGCTTTTATTAGACTATATATGAGCCATTCTATTAGACTATTTCAGCTACCTCAGTCATCTCCAGCCACAGAAGCTTACTATTTCATAAAAATTGGACTCTTAAAGTGCAAAGCTTCTATAGAATCAATCAAGCATGAGTAGATAGATAAAAAGATGGTCTTTTTCCCGGAGAAATTTAGTCGGAAATTCGTACCTGAGAGGGTGGAGTCAAAGAAAGATCTAGCGTCAGAAAGCAAGGTCAAACCAAGCAAGAGAATAACCAACGTTCGAGCTTTGGGTCCCATTGATTCCTGGCAAAGAAAACAAGATCAGAAGGTAAGAAGATTCAACTAAGACTAAAGACTCTTCATTTACAAACACCTGAGATTCTCTGCGCCGGATTAAAGTCAAGAAGATTGAACCAGAGACAAAAGATAAAGTTTTTACCTATTTTTCAGAAGGAAAGAAAAAAATCGAGCAAATGATTCGTAGTATCTGGCTTGTGAGAAGAAGAAGAAGAAGAAGATGGTAACAATCAAATACCAGATCCGTCGAATTGGTCGATTGCGTATGATAATCCAAAGTCAAATGAGAGGTTTTCTAAAAGCACAAGCAATTATCCGGCCACGTCAGCATCAGCATCAGCTTGTGGCTATTATATTCGAATATACCGCAACGCAACTATATCTTTTTGCGATTTAATTTACTAACAAAATGAAATCCATTTGTGATCAATCAGGCAGGAAAAAAACAACAATTTCACAAGAGTTCCAAGAAATCAAGAAACTAAATCAGTTATATCTGTTATCATTATGAGTTCCACTTAAAAACAAATCACACCAAATTTTACTAATAGCATAACCAATACATATCGATAACAAATGGGAAACTCAGCTCCTTAACATAATAAGACAGTACAGCACAAACACCTAACAACTCCTAAGTAAGATAGACCAGTTTCAATTTCAGTCACTCACTCACTAATCATTTTAAGTTCAAAGCAATCTTCTTCTTCTTATTCTTGCTCTCTTTGTTCAACATCACAGACAATTTGGCCAATCCGAACCTCTTCCTCTTCCCATTCAACTTTCTTTCTTTTTCCTTCCTTTCACCACTTCCATTGTTAGTCTTTCCAAGAATCTGACCCAACGACACTCTCCCGCTCATCATCATCGCTGACTCATCCGCAAGAAGTAGTTTCCTGCTGAGTATTTGCCCAATCGACATCGTTGGTTTCATGACAGCAACTGATGATGATGTCCCGTCTCCATTCATCATCAGATTCAGACCATTCACATCTATCAGAAGTGTCTCTCTCCTGTTCTTGTACTTGGCCGTGTATGATGATGATGATGATGATCTCCTCCTATGTTCTGACCACTGCCATTTCCCGTGGAGGGTCTCTTCTTCTGCTTCCATTTTCCCATTATTCACTTTCTCTAGACCTTCCTCGAGCGTCCTCCTGCTGCTTCTAATCTCTTGTGCCGTTTCTTCTATCCTCTCAAGAATCTCCTCCTGCAACGTCTCTTGACCATGTCCTCTTCTTCTTCTTCTTCTTTTTCTCCCGGTAACAGCCTTGATTTCAGCGATTGCAACTGCTTCAGCAGCTCTAGCAGCTTCCTTCATCTTCCTGGCAGCGACCAAACGCATCTCAGCAGTTTTGATCTTGTTTCTCGTTTGCTCGATCTCAGCCACAGCTTTATCAACCGCTGAACGAGCATCCTCTCCTGTTTTACTAAACTCCTTAGCCTCGTAGCTTAACCTTTGAATCTCCTTGGAGATTTCTGCTGCATTCTCAGAGTTTAGTCTCTCTCGCGTCTTGTCGAGTGCAGCTCGCTCCTCTTCCAGTCTCTTGTTCAGTATCTCAACGGACTCGCGTATAGCAGCAAGATCTTCGGTTGTCTTGCACAGATCTGTCTTTGCTTGGTTAAGTTCTTTTAACACATTCATGTCGCAGTTTTCTTTGTCTTCTTTTCGCTGTAGCTTTGATTTGAGCTCTTCAACGATGGCTTTGGTCGACTCAAGCGATTTCAACACCTTTAAAGTTTCTCCTTCTTTCGCAATCAGCTCCTTCTCTAACTCACTCGCTCTCGACACCATATTAGTTTCATCCACATCGTTCTGTTCACCAAAATTCGAAATTTCGCATCACAAGAAAGAACTAAAGGCAAGATTTTTCAAGAACTGATGATGCCAAGTGAACAAATTTCCTAATAATTACTTTGATTTTTGTAAACAAATAGCAGCAGTGTGACATTCCAATTCCAAATAAACAAAGAAACCCTCAAACCAAAGAATGAGCCAGACAAGCAAAAGCAGTGAGAGAAAGACAGAGACGAACTGAGAGAGAGATGAGACCTGAGAATAAGCTTCGGGGAAGTTATGGGAAGAAGGTTTCCAGAAACCGAACCCGCCAAAGCGAGTTGCGGCTTCTCTCACTGACTCGAATGGCGCCGAGGTATCGATTTCCCCAACGACGAAGGGTTCTAGGGTTTCGGCCATCAGAAGAAGAAGACAAGGAACTTGGGAAGAAGAAATGAACGAGAGAGAGAAGACAGTGAGAGAGTGATCAAACTGTTGTTTTCTTCGATACTGGTGTGAATGTGATTCAAGACTTTATATTTATATATCTCAACGGCACTTTTGTCTTTGTAAGAAAATAAACTAAAGTTGAAAGTATCCGTTTTCTTCTCAGTTCTTGTTTTTGTCTCTATTTTAAAGTTTAATCACTTTTTTAATAATCCAATCTTGTTTAAAGAGGATTGTAAATGATTGTGATTATGTTGTTTGATTAAATAGATTATAGTCCTGTGA
>NW_006256858.1:1849471-1850384 GCF_000478725.1 Eutrema salsugineum
CAAAAAACAAAAAAAAAAAGAGTAAAGAGATTTGGACCGTTGGATTAGAGAAAGTGGTGCCGGAGTTCGCTGCGTCAGTGATGGAGGGAAGTTGTGGGGATATCTAACGGTCATAATGTGGGCCCACATATTGAATCTCTCAGGTTTTAAAAATGTTATTACAATTTAGTGAATTTACAAGTGTTACCAACCGTTGGACGTTAAAAGCAAAAGATGAAAAGAAAAAGATGTAATATCAATCTCATCAACCGTAAGTCTATGGCTTGTTGAGTATGGCTTCAACAAATCAATAGTATGATTCATTTACTGCACCGTGGCAGAAAATGTTGAATAAATAGTAGTATATGGTTTCCAAGTAAAGTTAACTTTGTCTTTCATTACTCTCAAACAATTGGTTTATATACAAGCAAAGCTAACGTCTGTATACAAGCAAAGCTAAGGTCTGTATACAAGCTAGGCTAAGGTTAATTTTTTCCCTAAACTACTTCTCATATTTGGAATATAAACTTCAAAGATGACAGATTTTCTATAATTTTGATAAATATCTCATTACATTACCAATATTGATATGGCAACTATGTACTATAAAAATGGTATTGATGTGCAACACAAATCTGAAATCTAATCTGTATTGGGCTGTTGTTGCGGCTGCGGTTGCGGTTGTGGATGCGGTTGCGGTTGTGGCTGCGGCTGTGACGAGCTTTTCCGACGCTTTCGAATGTAATAAAAGCCAAAACCAGAAAGAAGCAGCAAAATGACAAAAACATCAATCCCTACAACTAATCCCACAACCCATTTTCTCACATTCGATTTCTCATCACCAAATCTAACTCCTTTTGGAATCTTCACCATATAACTCAATCCACTCACTCTCTTAATCTCCTTAACACCCATCGGCAAGTAACACCTAGGC
>NW_006256858.1:1850484-1854155 GCF_000478725.1 Eutrema salsugineum
TCTCTCATCAACAAACACTGACACAACGCTCATCAGAAACAGAGTAACTCGCAGCTCTACACTCACAATCTTTCTTACACAACTCTTCACATCTTTCTTTGCTTACGTCTCTAGCCTCTGTACCGTTTCTTAGCACTGTAGTGACTCCTTCTAGCTCAACCATCTCGTGATCACATAACCTCTTCTTCATCAAATGCCCTTCTTCCTCGTTGATGTTGCAATGTCCATCGCTCGCAACCTCAATGCAAGAACAAGACTTGGATAATGTGCAGATTCCATATGGTTTGCACGCAACAGGAAGATCACAAGTGTTGCTCACCGCTTGAAACGATGCCTCGAACTTCCCCTTTTCCGGTTTATACGAATAAAGTCCTAAATTCCCGGTTTTGTTCCCAATCGCCATGAATCTGATCAATGGTTGCTCTATCCTCCCTATTATATGGCTGTTATCATCAAACAACTCAAGACCCTTTGACCCTAGTCTCACGAAATTGACCGTTTTGTTCTCTGTAGGCTTGTACTCCCAATATGAGTATTTGAGCTTGTTCAAGTTGATGAAAAGAGCAATCTTGTCGCGTAGGACTTTAAAAGAGTAGAACAAAGTCGAGTCTTTTGGGAATGAGGTTAGCTGCGTGGCCACGTCTAGTCTCTGACCGCTCAACATCACATCTGTTGGGAAGTTGAAACTTTGCCATTTGATCAGATTCATTGCATCAAGCAACACTAGATTCCCTGTGCTCTGTATCTCCAACCTCTGCAAACAAATTATTCCCAAACACAATTACATCTTCTTTCAGTAAAATGATTTTTTTTCCAACCAATATAATGTTGTGATGTTTTGTAATACCTCCACGCCTTGTCCTGAGGTTCCGCTTCGCCATCCAACGTGTTTATTGCTACTCTTTAGCCTCATGTCTCCATCTTTTGAGAGCTCGAAGATGCATTTGTTAAAAACATACATCTTTGAGTAATGCCCTGAGTTCCAAACTCTTACATCTCCAATGAAAACTTGGAGAGAACACACATATCGTCTATTATCATCGCTTGATTCCATCGTTAAGGCGGCTTTGAAAGCGGGTTCTCTTGTTGATGATGATTCTGTCTCTTTTATATAAGCTTTGCCCATAAATCCGGGAGTGTATACTACAGGAGAAGAGAGAGTCAGAGTAAAACCAAGGTTGATATCTGATTTGCTGTGACCTTGGAGTTTAGAAAACAAGCAGATTAATAAACTGAATGTATATATCTTCATCATAATATCATAAGATGTTTCTTCTGTTGTTGATTCGGAATTTTTTCCGGAGAAAAAGGAAAGATGATAAAAAAGGAAAGAAGTAAAGTTAGGTATGAGTGTGTTTTCTCTATACTTTTGCAGGGAAAAAGCTTTTTCTTTCATTTTGCATTTGTTTTGTTGTTTGTGGAGTCTTCAGTTTATCCTTAACTTTCTATTCCTACTTTTGGTATTTATTTTTAGAACAAAATCTCAGAGAGAGACACAGATTAGTATTTTTCAGGTTTTCCACTTATTTGTGTAGTAAAGATAGTGCATCACATAGAGACATTTTTGTAACCTTTTATTTTTTGTATGTATAGAAAAAAAAAATCTCTACACATGTTCATGAGATAGATATTGGTGATGTTTTATATATAAAAAAAAATCCAACGTCAGGTAATTATACTTAATAGAGACCAATATGACTTATAACGAACAAAAGACAAACGAAAAAAATTCTACACTGTAAGATGTTCTTTTTGAGATTTTGTAAGAGTTTTAGTCTCAGGAATCAAACTTTGTTTTATAGAAATGAAAGACTGATCATCGAAAGAGTGTTTTGCTACTTTGTTACGTTGTAATGTTTCAAATAATAAGAATAACTGGAGTTGTGTCTAACATAGTATATAATGGATATGTGTATCTCTAATCAAAGCTAATAGGTTTTGAGTAGTTAAAAGTTTCTATCATATATATTATAAGCAAAGTAAAATTTTGAGTTAAAGCTCTCTCATTTAATCTGAGCGGGGCTAATTACCCTCTTTATATTTTTTAAAATTAAATTTAATAAAAAAATTATTAAAAATTATAATTTAATTAAAAATAATTAAAAATCGTAAATTAAATAAAATATTAAAAATAAATTAATAAAAAATTGTTAAAAATCGAAATTTAATTAAAAAATATTTAAATTTAATAAAAAAATATTAAAAATCAAAATTTAATCAAAAAATATTTAAAATAGAAAATAACGAAAATTTAAAATTAAAAATTATTAAAAATCGTAAATTAAATAAAATATTAAAAATCAATTAATCAAAAATTGTTAAAAATCGAAATTTAATCAAAAATATTTAAATTTAATAAAAAATATTAAAAATCGAAATTTAATCAAAAAATATTTAAAATAGAAAATAACGAAAATTTCAAAATTAGAATTAAATCAAAAAAACATTTAAAATCATATCATATATAATATATGCGAAGTAAATTTTTCGCTATAAGGTCTCTCATTCAATCTAGGTAACTATTTCCCCTTTATTCGTTAATAAAATTTTTTTAAAATATCCTTAATTAATTAATTTATTTTCGTAGTTTGTATAACAATTTTACTGCAACTTTTAGTTATTTTGATAATATTAAGATAATTTTAATAGGATTATCTATTGAGCAAAATTATTTGGGAAAAAATATACATGTGATGTGGGAAATCCTAGCTTAAGTTGAGAGCTATGTATAAATATATTACCTTTTAAATGTATCTTAAGCTCAATTGTGGCTTGGTTTCTACATTGGTCGGCTTTTCGATGTATTGTTTACCATCTTTATTTTTTATAAATTAATTTTTCGATTTTTTCTATTGTTTTTTCCGTTTTTCAGTACCAGTAGTAGTGTTTCTTGATTATATGTTGTTGTTTTGTGTTGTCAGTTATTCTTCCTTACTTAACGTGATTAAAACTATGTCAACATATCATAAATCATCTTCATTGTCTAATGAACAGGTTTTAAGTCTTTTGTTTTTTTTGTTTGTTTTAAGTATGGTTTTCTGAATTCTGTTTATTTTTGGAATAATGTAAGAGATGCCAAATACACTAGCAGGACGCATAGGAAAAAATCGAAAAAGAAAACAGAAAAAGAAAAAAAGGGAAAAACGAAGTAGAAAAAGAAGAGAAAAAGATAAATTGAAACATATAGAAGAACATAGAGTTGACGAAAACGTAAAAAAATGAACAAAAAATGAACAAAAAGTCCTAGACCATGAACGATAAGATCAAAATGGGAAACACAAAATAGTGAAGAAGAAAAATGATAAGGAGATGAAGAACTCAAAGTTGAAGAAGAAAACTGAAAGAAAAAGAAGAACAAAAATGGTAGATGAAAAAAATAAAGTATAAGAAGATGAAAATCCGTCGATGAAAAAGAAAATAAAAAAGAAGAAAGTAAAGATGCGCAAAAGACAAACAAAAATTAGAAAGAAAAAATGTTTGGATACGACAAAAATGATCAAGAAGAAGTAAAAAGCAGAAGATAAAAACGGCTAATAAAACCAAAAGAAGAATAGTAGAAGATGTTGAAGAATAAGAATTTAGAGAATACAAAGACAATAAAATAAAACAAAGAAGAAGGGGCAGACAAATAAAACAAAAAAAACTCAACAGAAAAACGAAGAAAAAACCCG
>NW_006256858.1:1859297-1874688 GCF_000478725.1 Eutrema salsugineum
TAGACCAAAATCTTTAAAATATGATGAAGAATTTGGAGAGAGAAAAGAATATTGGAAAGAATAGGAATAAGAATCTGTTGAAGGAGAAAAAAAATAAAATAGAAAGACAAAGTAGAAGAAGAAGATAGGGAAGAGAAAAAATTGGATGAAAACTTTAAAAGATGAAGGAATTGGAGAAAGTAGAAAGAATATGAAGATGAGGTAAAAGCCGAAAAACACCAAAAGAATAGGAAGTCGGTGATAACGAAGAAGACGATGACAATGAAAAAGGAAAAGAAAAAAAAAAGAAGAAGAAATAGAATACTAAAACATTGAAGAAGAAGAAGAAAAGGAATAAAATCTGGAAGAGAAAAAAAATCAAAAGATGTATGAGAGGAAAAAGGAAAAGATGTGGAGAAGAAGAAGAAGACGTGAAAAAAGAAAAATCAGCAGAATAAAAAGTAAAAAAAAGACATAGAAAATAAAGAAGAAAAAAAAACAAAAAAAGAAAAAAAGAAAGAAAGAAGAAAATGATAAAAAAAAACAAATTAAAAGATAAAAAGAGAAAAAGATGAATAATTTATATTAATCTTATTTTAATTTGTGTTTATTGATTTCATACACTTATTAGTATTTATTTTAAAGTTTTTAATGTTAGACAATGATTACTTTCATAGATTAGCTTTATTTTAATTTTGTATGTATCAAATTCTTGATCTAATTATTTTTGATTTATGACATAAAATTTTATTTTAGATTTTAATGAAACTTTTCGGTCCGCGCAAGTCGCAGATTAAACAGCTAGTAACTTAAAATGGTATCAAAATTGGTTCTTATTTAGCCATAATTAAAATTACGTTTTAAGGAAAAGGAAAAATGATTTTCGAACGGTAGTATTACTTGACTACGGTTATATATGTAGAGACTTGAGAGTGGGGAAGTAAAGCAGGTATGTGTTGGGAATTAGGTGAGACTAGTTTAGTAATAATTGAGTCTCCCTCGGACAAATTTTGATATAAAAATTGTTACCGAAAAAAAAATTTGATATAATGGCTTAAAGATAGGCCACGAGACGTGGCGATCCCTGTCTTTGTCTGTTACGTGGAAAGACACTAACTTATTTCATCAGGTCTCTACGTGCTGATGTCAGCGATGCGTATGAAACACCCTGGCCTCTCAAATCTGACACTTCTTTCAGGGGTTATAGGCTTCTAGATTTCGGCCCACTAATTGTCCAGTCCACAATCGCAATGTGACCCAATTTTTTTTTTTTTAAACGGACTTGTATAGTTCTATGGTCAATAAATTCACATCTCGAGTTATTGGTTGAGTCAGTCTGCAATGGCTGAAAGAAGTAGATGCGTATGATGAATTCAAATTACGATGGTAATCCAAAAGCTGGATTCCATTTTTACAGTATTTTATGCAAATATCTGCTACATATCGTAATAATTATACTTTTACACATAAATTTCGTATTTTGAATTTTTGATGTTGTAAAATCCGGACCTCTCACGCAATTAAAAGGTTTAGTTTGGAATAAAAATCCGACTTAAATCACCCAGTCAATCAAATACGAAAATACATAAATATTTAAACAGATAAAATATTATCGTCTTAGGAACATGTATTTGTACTTATCCTGGTCCGAATAATAAGACTCACTAGTATTATCACCCATGCTACGCATGGATTAATTTTTTCATTTAAATTACTTTTTACAAATAAAACATTACATTAGTGATAGAACACTCATTCCATCAAAGAAAACCGAAAAAAAAATGAGAGAGAAGCAGTTGAACGATTACCTGTAATCAGACTCTTGCAAACAAATCTCTGATACAATAATAATAAATGGTTGACATTTTCAACCTGAATCACACAGAAAAAAAATCAGAATATTAATATGAGGAGGAAAAAAATGAAATGAATCTGAATAGAAAATAAGCATAAATCTGTCTCAAATTAGTTCTTGTATTATAACAAATATTTAAAATCAGAATCAAAGATCAGAATCAAAAGAAAAGAAAAAAGATGAATATAGATATATCAATGAAGAAGAAGAGAGAGACTTGAAATTGAAAACTTGATATAATAGAAGAAGTTGAATCGAAGAAAAGATACCATGAAGTAGTGGAAGAAAATTTAGGGATTTTTAGGATTAAAGAGTTTTAATTTTAATTTTAAAAGTTTTATATCTATTTTTTGTTATTTTTTAAGTGATTTTTTTTTTGCTGCTTGCCACATATCAACTTATAATTGCATAAATGAGTTGTAATTTAGTAATATAAGGATTCGTGATTTTCTGCATGCAACCTTGAAATCTCGAACTCTTCAATATGTTTTAAGTTGAAATCAAAATAATGTAAAAATCGTAGGTGCTACGATCTTTCGTAATGCATGCTTTTAAGACAATTATTCCGATCAAACCTTTTGGATCAATAAAATTTTATATTATAGCAAATCCTAATTAAAATTTAGTGAAAAAAATCTTAAAGTTTATTTAGTTGAGATGGCTAAAATCCAGTAATGCACCCATTGAAACCCAAATTCGAACCCCAGGTCCCCATGTACCCTATATGTTTATTTTTACCAATTGTGCACCCAGAATTTTCTTAAGCTGGCTTCGCCCAGTTGTATGAAAGTGTGAACCACGTACACCCTATTCATAGATGTTTATAAACTAAGATGTTTAATTTGTCTTGTCTTTTTCATCATTACCTTTCCGAGAGAAAACCAATTGGATGATATAACTATTCAAACTTATCTTCCGTCAAAATATCCTCAATTTATGCTATAATGGCTCATACGCTTCTCGAACCAGACATGTTAAGGAGGTTCCCATATCGAATATTGTGCGGCTTAAACAGTTTTGGCGTCAATATTTTATGCAAAACGACGACAAACAAAACTATACATATCTTTAAATAGTATAGATTTCAACAAAAACATACATACAGTAGAAACTCTATAAATTAATATTCGATAAATTAATAAATTCGATTAATTAATAAATTTATTTGGTCTTAAATTTATGTTTTGGTTCAATTAATTTTTTTATAAATAGATAACTCTCTAAATTGATAAAATATAAGAGTCAATGTTATTAATTTATAGATTTTTTACTGTATATATATTATATATATATATTACCATCATAAAAAGAAAACTTATAATTTATTAAAAAAAAACTTAACATCAAATTTAGCAAGGATAAAGGCATTTGCAATGACCAATTTCGTCACAATGTCCACATCCACCAGTATACTTTTGCGCACAGCGTTGAATGCAACACTGAACCCCACAATGAGTGTTGCAAAAGCCAGCCTGGCCAACGCCACGGTACGGAGGTGGAGGACGAACTAGACCTGGTCCTAGACTTACCTGGGCTATATTCACCTTCGCCTTATTTTCAGCTGTAAAAGTGAGTATCCATGCATGGTTAAATTCTGTTAGTACATGGAAAATGGATCATCTATAGAAACAGTTGAATCTATAACAATTAGTACCAAAAAATACTTGTTACTAGCCGGGAAAGAATTTCTGTTAGTACAGTTTCTTACGTAAGAAAAAATTGATGTAGAAATATATAACTATTTAGTTGTAATAAGATGCGGTGCATTTTATTCTGCATCATTTTATCGAGGAATAGTTAGTGCGTAAAGCACTAAAACATTGGGCTATTTCATGGTCAATGAATAATTGCATTAAAAGAGAATACCGGAAGCAAGCATGGTAGAGAAGATGATGAAAACCACAAATGAGAGTGCCTTCTTCATTTTCCTAATTTTTTTTTTCTTTGACAATTGGTTAAGCCAATTATTTGATTATAATTAGAGCATTTAGTTGGTCAATATATAATGCAATGCACCCCCAAAACAAAATGTTTATTAATATGCTGCCAAAACAGATCATTACATTATGGAGTCCATCATTGAAACATCAAATCAAACTTTCATTTAATTTAGTCAAAATTTATTTGACAAATAAATTTCAATCCTATCAGAACATTCAAGACTATATTAAATGATAAACTTTGACTTCAAACTTCAGTTAGCATTCCTTTTATTCTCAAATAAACTTTGACTAAATTTTAATCCTAATGTCAACATCCGTTATCATATTACTAAATGTTTAGAACACAATTCAAACTTCTGAATGAGCCTTAAATGATAAAATGGATTTCCATATATATCTAAAAGTAATGCAAGAAGTACTAAATTTCGCCTCATTTATAATCTATGTATATTACAAACTCAGGCTCGGCTCAAAGATATAAATTATGTTGGTCATGTGCCAATTTTTTTAATTCAAATATTTATATAAATTATGTATTTGAAAAATTGGACCCCTATTTACAACTTTTTAGAAAGCAGGCCTTAAATAGATGAAAAAATAACAAAAAGTGGTCTCTAAGTGCACACTTAGGATATGCTTTAAGTCGGGCATGAACAACCTAGATGCCTTCTTGTACACAAAAGAGTTAACTATTAGATCATTTGAATAACTTTTTTGCATGTTATTTATGCGTTTATGATGTAAATAGACCTAACTATACAAATTTTTAGAATGTATAAGCGATGATCAAAATTATCATATTTTCAAAGTATATTTAGATCATGCTTTGTTTCTCATAATATTTTGTTCAAAATTATTAACTTCTGTAATGTTTTACAAATGAATAAAAATAATGTTACAGTATGGATATGTTGCTATTCATCCATATTCCGTTAAAAAGTAAACTGTTGGGAAGTTGAAATTCGCCCTGGGCATTCGGATAGCCGGTTCGGTTCCGAGTAGGAACCGAATGGTTCTGGGTATTTCGGGTATACATGAAGAAAATCCAAAGTGGTACCAAATGAATTTCAGTTCGGTTTCGGTTCGGTTCGGGTATAAAGTACTAGGAACCGATAAAAACCAAAATATATCGGTTCTTAAATTAATCGGGTATTTTTGTACCCGAAATCCATTTTTGTATCCGAAATGTACAAAAGTAACCAAAACTGATAAAAAAACCAAAATCTGCAAACAAATAAGAGCTTATCATGAACGGCTTAAGCATAATTCACAAAATACATTAAATTGTTTTCAATGGTTTAAACGTGTTCCAAACTAGTCAATAACAAAAGAACATAAACGATAAAGATATATGAACTAAACCCTAAGCCATAGCGTGCTCCAACGTCCATTCCCGAGCTCTTCCATCAAACCCCGACTTGTCTTCCTTGTACATCCTCGCTTTCTCTTCATCGTAGTACTCCCCTTCACCTAATTTTGGGTTTCTCAGCATCTCATGAATTTTTGTGAGAATCTTATGGATGGTGTTTATGGGCGAGAAGTAGTCGGTACTGATCATCCGTAGGAAGATATCTCCATGATCTCCTACGTTGGGGTGGAAGACCTTCGTTCTGAAGAAGACCTTGGGTGGCTTGAACGGGTATTGGGGAGGAAAATGCATGTCAATTAGGAAGACTCCGTTCTCGTACGGCGATCCTGCTGGCCCAAAAAGCTGAGCCTTCCAAAAACTGATATCTCCATCAACCGGGCCTAATCAAATGTGTCAAAGAAAAAAAAAATTAGTAGATTACAAAGTCTAAACTCGGAAACAACATATTTAAGCATAATAATACAACAAAATACTTGTACTGTATAGCGGGCTCTTAACCCGCTCAATTTCCTTTTTCTGAATCATGAGAGATTTCTCCCAGTACAGGACTGAATTGTGTTGCATCCTCTGCCCATAACAGAAGGGGATCAGAACAATACATATATGTAAACTATACTATACTAGATCAAGTGACTACAGCTGATTCAAGATCAGGTAAAGAGATCAAAATTTGAGAACACAATCGATATCAACCAATTTTATCCAAGTACAGGAATCGAACACATATTGCCATCATCGAACTTGTATCACTTCCAAGAACAACCGCACACACCACACTAAACCAAATTTCAATGGAGCCTAACTTGAAAACCGATTTCCCCAAATCGCAGAAACCCTAAAAGCAAACTACCACAAACCCATCAAATCGGATTCATTCATTTGTATCAATTGCTACAACACACAGATTTCAAACCTAAAACGCCATTTTCAATCGATCCAAACAGGAAATTTTAAAAATCCCCAAATCTACGAAACCCTAATTTACTAATTTCGACCGAACAAACAAAAAATCGAAGAGATAGAGTTCAGTCTTACCTTGAGCAGTCTTGTCCCGTCGAATCCTAGCGGAAACTGACTTAATCGGGGCCGGAATCGAGAAACAGAGTGAAATCACCGATGACTGCGAGAGAAACCGCAGAAGAGAGAAAAATGAGATTTTCTGAAAAATGACGAGTCGTGAATGAGAAGGGCAATTTTCGGAAAATCATTTGAAAATTTGGGCTTTTTTCTTTGGGCTTTTTTCTTTTTTTAGGGTTTAGGCTTTTTTCCTAACAAAATACGAGTTGTTAACATTTGGGCTTTTTTCTTTTTTAAAAAAAATCATTTGCCTATGATACTGGGCCCAAAACGTGATATCATACTCCAATGGACATGCTCTAAGAACTAAAAAGTACCAAATCCCTTAAACATAAGTCATCATCAAGTTTGAAAAGCAAAAGTAGAAGACTGGAAGACGATGTAGCAACATCAAATACATAAAACAAATCCGAGTTTGAGAAGCATAGACAAATGCATAAATAAAAAAAGTTCAACATCCAAAAGCCAAAGAGGCAAAAACAATCTTTGATACTTCATTGACTTCATTGGTACAGTCTTTGATACTTCATTGACTCCTTAGTCTTCCAAATTCATATCTCCAAACTCTGTAAAATGCAAACAAATAAAGTCATATAAGTAATGTTAGTACTTATAACTGAAAAATGTAATAGATTATGCTGACTTACCACTTTGAAGATCATCCTGGTCTTCTATCTCATCAAGTAGCTGCTCAATGGTAATGCTTCCTCTACGGTCCATACGTATCTCCGACTTAAGCCATTGCTCAGCACACATGAGAACTTCGATGGTGTAATGAGTCAAGCAACTCCTGCTAGGATCCAAGATGCGACCACTTGTGGAAAATGCCGACTCTGATGCAACCGATGAAACCTGCATTGCTAATATATCCATAGCCACTTGTGACAGAACCGGAAACTTATGAGTATTGACCTTCCACCATGAGAGTACATCATACTCGGTTCCCTCAAATATATGTGGATTCTCCACATTCTCGGACAAGTACAAATCTAGCTCAGATCTAACTTCCTGAAACCCTGTCTCTTGTACCATCTCTTTGTAAACTAAATCCATCCTTTCATAGCGAGAACGACCAGCCAAGCTCAATCTACGGTTCCTAGTTCTAGCTAAGTCCTGAGTAGTTCCAGAGCTAGATGCACCATTCGATGATCCACTAAACTGTGACTGAGAAAACGTACCTGTACTAGCCGTAGGAGTTGAAGATTGGTTTACAGAACCACCAGACCTGACATTGTACTCATCAAACAACCTCTCCAGAATCTCCAAGATGGACTCATTCATCTGCGTAGCAATTGCACTATCTGGCCCATAAAGCTTTTCAAAACAAAGCTTGGCAAACTTCATCTTATTTCTTACTATCAGCATCTGATTCATCTCGGTTTCAAAACCGAACGGATCCCAATACTTGCCTAGCTTTGCAATCATAGCTGCTGCTTTCTTCTTAAGCTCATCATCGCCATCTCGGCTCAGTAATATCAGGTTCCTCTCAATTGTCACCATCTCATTGTAACACTTATGCGCACGAGGGGAGTTAGTTCCAGAGAGGACAAGAGTTGAATTGTAAAAGATGACAAGGAATTGAAATAACCTGTCCACTGCCTCCCAATCTTCTTTCATAGGCGGGCCAATCCTCTTTGTCCCATCAACTTTTTCCTTGAAGTAGTCGTTGTACAACTTGTCCTCAGCCTGCATCTTGTCAAAAGTCACCTTGAAATCCATCGCTCTATTCAACATCAGATATGTTGAATTCCACCTTGTTTTGCAATCCAGAGACAGACTCCCTCTCGTCATCTTCCCTGTATCAACACGAACCTCGAATGACATCAGTCCTGGTGTAGACGACCTCACAAACTGTACACCATTCCGAATGGCAGCAATGTTCTTGTCCACAACGTGCAGTCCATCCTTCACAACCAGATTAAGAATGTGAGTAGCACATCTTAAATGTAAATACTCACCATCGAGAACTAGTGCATCATCTCTGACATATCTGAACTCGTCCTCAAACAAACTCATAGCACTTGAGTTTGCTGTTGCATTGTCAACCGTTATGGAGAAGATCTTCTTGATGTCCCACTCAGCTAAGCAGTCTAGCAGAACAGTAGCTATAGTCGACCCTTTGTGGTCACTAATGTGTTTGAAACCAATGATGAATTTTTTCCACTGCCAGTTGTTGTCGATGAAGTGTGCAGTTATCACCATATAACTAGCAATCGTTTTTGGAGCCGTCCATATATCAGTCGTCAAGGAGAGCCGCTGCTTATTGGCCGCAAGTGCTTTCTTCATAAGTGCTTTCTTCCTCACAAACATCTCCACTATGTCTCGAGTCGCTGTTCTCCGAGAGTGTGGCTTGGGCAGTTTGACTCTAGCACAGAAATGTCTCCATGCCAGGCTGTCTATAAAAGACAGAGGCAACTCAGCTAGAACGACCATTTCGTTTGAAGCTTCCCTAATCACCGCATCAGACACCTTACACAGCTTTAAACCGTCTCCAGTCTCAGCATCCAGTTGTTGTTGATCATCCGGTTGCTTTGCTGCTACATGCGCAAGATGCTGCTTGCAGAATCTTAGATGCTTGATCAGATTAGAGGTGCATGATGCAGTTTCACACGCCATTTCCTTCCCACAGTAGTGACAGTTGCACTTGTCAAAGTCATCCTTCGATCTTGTGTAATGGTTCCACACATCAGATCTTGTCCTCTTCCTTCCTTTCTTATTCCCCGAAGCTTTTGTTTCCCTTTATTAGCAGACGTAGGAGTAGGAGTCTCAACTTCGTCCTCGGTAACTTCAAGGTCATCTTCAAACACTGGTTCTTCATTAACGTTCGGTGAACCTTGATTAGAAGCCATCTGCATCATATTAACAAGACCAAACCCATCAGAAGTCATAATACAATGACATGAAATTATCGATACAACAACTTGTTCACTCGATAACTAAGAAGCATTCATAACTCATAATAAAACTAATATAATGTATTGATACAACACAAGCAATCAAAACTCACAAACAATCTAAGCCGAGTACTAACAGAAGCATTCAAATGACAAAAGGAGTTATCCCTAATCATTTTCTTACTAAACCCGCAAACTCAAATAAGTAAAACCCAGATCGAGTTATAACCCTAATTCATTGTAAGAATGAATAAACAAGTAGGAAATGATGTCTATTTCTATTTTAAACAAAGAGAAACAGTTAGCCCCAAATCAATTTCATATATGAACAGTAAACCCTAAATAAAAAAAACTAACTAAAGACACTCTAGAGACTCGATTTATGTATACCTCTTAGTGGAAATGAAAAATCAAAGAAGAAATTAGCTCTATTGAAACGTTTAAGTCTGAAACCCCAAATCGAAAATTTTCAGCAAACCCATTCAAACACTAAACTCAAATGAAATCGAAATTGAGAAAGAGATGGAAGACGAACATACCTCTGACTGAACTTTTGATGTAGCAGACGGTGGAGCCGGCGAGGAAACGCGACGGCTTTTGAAACTTGCGGATTCCAGTTTTTCTGTCTGATTAAGGACTAGGGTTATATATGTGTTAAGAATGAGAAAATTAGTCAGTTTGGTCGAGAGAGAGATTGTGTCTGCGAGAATTAGGGTTATAGCTGCACTCTTTTTTTTATTCGTTTTTTTTGTTTCTGGGCCAACATTTAACAAGCCCAGTCCAACATATTTTTTGAGTGTATGGGCCATAATTTCGTTTTACAAGCCCACCAACTACAACCAACAATTTTCGGGTCTTCGGTTCGGTACTTTGGGTTTCAGATATTACCCGGAACCGAACCGAGATCCATGGATCTCAATCACAGGATCCGATGGGTATATTTGCAGGAACCGAAACCGAACCAAACCGATAATTTCGGGTCGGTTCCGGTTCGGTTCTTCGGTTCCGGTTTTTATGCCCAGGGCGAGTTGAAACTTTGCCATTTGATCAGATTCATTGCATCAAGCAACACTAGATTCCCTGTGCTCTGTATCTCTAACCTCTGCAAAAAAAATATTCCCAAACATAATTACATCTTCTTTCAGTAAAATGATTATTTTTCTTACAACCAATCTAATGTTGTGATGAGGTGATGTTTTGCAATACCTCCACGCCTTGTCCTGAGGTTCCGCTTCCCCATCCAGCGTGTTAGTTCTTCTCTTTAATTAGCCTTATGTCTCCATCTTTTGTGAGCTCGAAGATGCATTTGTTAGAAACATACATCTTTGAGTAATGCCCTGAGTTCCAAACTCTTACATCTCCAAGGAAAACTTGGAGAGAACACAAGTATCGTCCATTATCATCGCTTGATTCCATCGTTAACGTGGCTTTGAAACCGGGTTCTCGATCTTGTTGATGATGATTTTGTTTCCTTTATATAGGCTTTCCCCATAAATCCGGGAGTGTACTGTAGAGTCTAGAGGAGAAGAGAGCCTCAGAGCAAAACCAAGGTTGATAACTGATTTGCAGTGACCTTGGAGTTCAGAGAACAAGCAGATTATTAAACTGAATGTATAGTGTGTGTTTTTTTCTCTATACTTTTGCAGGGAAAAAGGTTTTGCTTTCATGTTGCATTTGTTTTGATGTTTGTGGAGTCTTCTGATTATCCTTAACTTTTGGGAAAATTCCATATAAAATCATCAACTTAATTTCAATAAGCTTTTTAAATCCTCAACTTTTCGCGTGCCCAAAAAAAACTTCAAGTGTTTTCTCTACTTATTTTAAATCCTCAATTATTATCCGTGTGATCATTTTACTTCAATTTGATTTGGGGACTTCGCTTCAATTTTGTCGAGATTTAGCTTATATCGAGTTTTATGTTAACCATTGTTTAACCACGACGAGTACTGTAGCTAGTTTGTTAACGAGATTCGAATAATGTTTCCATTTTCGTTTAGTATCGTTTCGTATATGCTATAAATTAACTATACGAATAACAATTGAAGATTTAAAATGGGTAGAAAAAATACTTGAAGGTTTTTTCTGGGCACACGAAAAGTTGAAGATTTTAAAAGTTCATTGAAATTAAGTTGAAGATTTTATATGGAATTTTCCCTTAAACTTTTTTCCCTAGTATGGGTATTTATTTATAAGAAAATTAAAAAAAAAAAACAAAGAGAGTCACAGATAAGTATCTTCTTCAGTTTTTCCACTTATCTGTGAAGTTACTTGAAAGGGAATTTTTTTTTTATATGTTTTACATAGCTTAAAAAAAGATATGGCATGCATAGAAAAATAAGTAAAATTCTAAACATGAAAAAAATCTCTAACGTCAAGTGATAATAGATAGGAGACCAATATAATTTAAACCGAACAAAAGACAAACAAAAAAGGAGGCAATTCTACATCGGGATATAATGTAAGATGTTCTTTTTGAGCTTTAGAAAGAGTTTTAGTCTCAGGAAAAATCTTTGCCCTTTAAGAAAAAAGAAAACGATTTTCTAACGAGTCAACGAGAGTTGACTAAGATTATAGAGACTTGAGAGTGGGGAAGTAAAGCAGGTAAAGCAAAAAAAAAAAAAAAAGTAAAGCAGGTATATGTTGGGAATTAGGTGAGATTTGTTTAGAAGTTAGTAATTATTTAGTCGGACTAATTTGATATTGGCTTTAAGATAACCCACGAGAAGTGGCGATTCTCTGTCGTGGTCTACACTACAGACACAGTACTTATTTCATCAGGTCTCTACGTACTGATGTCAGCGATGCGTATGAAACACCCTGGCCTCCAAATGTGACACTTCTTTCTGGTTTCAGGGGTTATAGGCTTCTAGATTTCGGCCCACTAATTGTCCTGTTAACAAACGCAACGCGACCCATTTTTTCAAACGGACTTGTGGTCATTAAATTCACTTAAAAACAAAATATAATTCGTTTCACATAAATTTCGTATTTTGAATTATTGATGCTGTAACTAAAAAACTGATTCTTGTCAAGCAACGAAAAGGTTTTGGTATAGAATAAAAAACAGGCTCAAATCATCCTGTAAATGAAATACGGAAATACGTATAGTCTATTTACTATTTTTATCTTAAAATAAGTCCCATTAAATTAAATGAATAAACAAATGTAACTAAGTAAGATCTTTCCGATAACTTTCAAGTTGATTATGTAGAACTCAAAAGCTTAAAGATCTGCACTTCTTTATTAGATTTAGAAAACTCACACAAAAACTAAATCTCTCTCTTGAAGTCTTGTAGAACAACTCTCTACATAGAACTTCTTATATAGATATAAGCGACATCTTAAACCTATTAGGATTACAAACCAATTTCCATATTTGTAAAACCTATTTTCCTTTTCTCTATTTCTCTAGAAACTTCCACTTTCTAAAGAAACTTATTCCCCAAGTTCTGGAATTATCCAACATTCACCCCCGTAATTCCAACACGAATTGCAGGGTCTTCGATTGCTTGTACTCCGATCAAGTTCCTCATTTCCTTGAATTTGATTCGGGCTAGTGGCTTCGTAAGTATGTCCGCCTTCTGTAGTGTGCCAGGAACATACTCCACCTCTATTTGATTATTCTCCACACACTCTCTAATGAAGTGATACATCTTGAGAATGTGTTTGCTCCTTCCATGAAAAACCGGATTCTTGGTTAGAGCAATGGCTGACTTGTTGTCAATCCTTAGTGTGACCTTCTCGTCATTGTTAAGTATTTCTCGCATTAACTCCTTAAGCCATATAGCTTGCTTTGCGGCTTCCGTAGCTGCCATGAACTCAGCTTCGCAAGACGACAACGCGACGGTGGGTTGCTTCTGTGATGTCCATGTGATTGGTGATGTTCCGAAGTAGAAGATGTGGCCTGACGTGCTTCTTCCATCATCGACATCAATGTTGTGACTGCTGTCACTATATCCAATCACTTTGTTTGATCCGTCTCTCCTGAAAAACAAACCCAAGTTGGTAGTTCCTTTTACATATCTTAGTACTTGTTTAAGAGCTTGGCCGTGACTTTCTCTCGGATTTTGCATGTATCGACTTAGAACTCCAACAGCGTATGCCAAGTCTGGTCTCGTGTGAAGCAGGTACCTCAAGCATCCGATGCTTCTCCTGTATGCCGTGGCATCAATCTCTGGCTCACTTTCTGCCTTTGAGAGCTTTATGTTTGCATCCATTGGAACTTGTGTGGGATTACATGTATCCATCCTTGTATCTAAGAGAATTCCTTTTGCATAACCCTCTTGTTTTATGTGAATCCCATCAGCTCCTTGAATCACTTCAATTCCAAGATAGTATGTCAGTTTGCCGAGATCTGACATCTCAAATTCTTTTGACATATCTTTCTTGAATTGATTGATGACTTTTAAAGAGGTTCCTGTCACGACCAAGTCATCTACATATATTGCCACGATCAAGTAGTCTCCCTTATCCCCTTTGAGATACACGGACGTCTCTTTCACACATCTCTTGAGACCCATCTCTTTAAACACACGATTAAGTTTCACATTCCATGCTCTAGGAGCTTGGCGCAGTCCGTACAAGGCTTTGTGAAGACGGTAGACTTTGTTTTCTTCTCCTTTCTTTTCAAAACCTTCAGGTTGACTTACATAGACGATTTCACTAAGTTCTCCGTTTAAGAAAGCCGTCTTGACGTCTAAGTGGTGTATCTCCCAACTTTTTGCTGCTGCAACTGCTATGAGAGATCGTATGGTTTCAATCCGAGCGACAGGGGCAAACGCTTCTTCCAAATCAATGCCTTGTTGTTGTACATAGCCTTTTGCTACTAGTCTTGCTTTGTACTTGCTCACCGAACCATCTGCTTTTCTTTTGATCTTAAAGATCCATTTTAAACCTATTGGCTTCACCCCATCTGGTTTGTCAACAAGCTCCCAAGTCATATTCTTCACGATTGAATCTATTTCAGCCATCATAGCTTCAATCCATTCACGAAGATCCTTAGCTTCCCAATAGCTTTCTGGCTCGCCATCAATGGTGAACAACAGCTTCTCACTTTCCAAGTCAGCGAGAAATATGTAGTCATCGAGATATCTCGGTTTATTGATTGTGCGACCATATCTTGTTACATACGGTTGGTTTTGAGCTGCTTCTTGTTGTTCCCCATTGTCATTGTCAGCCTCTGCTTCTTCATTCTGATTCTCAGGTAGCGGTTCTTCTTGATAATCCTCATTGATTCCTTGATTATCATCATGTGCATTTCCATCTTCAATGACACCATTAACTGTAAGCTTAAACATACCAGGTTCTCCGCTTTCTTGTTGTGATGTCGATGACCAGTCCCAAGCTTTCTTCTCATCAAATATTACATCTCTGCTTACAAACACCTTTCTCGTGGTTGGATCAAAGAGACGATACGCTTTGGAGCCTTGTTCAGTTCCGAGATTGATCACAGATCGTGACCTATCATCTAGCTTCTTAAGGTGAGGACCGGTGATCTTTATATGTGCGACACATCCGAAAACCCTTAAGTGTTCAATGTTTGGTTTCTTGGACATGAGACACTTGTATGGTGTTTGATCTTTCAAAGCTTTTGTAGGGACTCGGTTGATGAGATATGTAGAGTGACGGACAGCTTCTCCCCACATATCATTCGGAATTTTCATTGCCTTGAGCAAACTTCTTGTCATCTCCATTAAAGTGTGATTTCTCCTTTCTACGACACCATTCTGTTAAGGCGTGTATGGTGCAGTTAGGTGACGGTTAACTTCGTTTTCTTCACAAAACGAGTTAAATTCATTCGAGTTAAACTCTCCTCCTCTATCGGTGCGAAGAGTTTTAATAGATTTCTCCAATTGCTTCTCCACGAAAACTTTAAATCTTTTGAACCGATCGAACGTCTCATTCTTCTCCTTTAACAACATTGTCCACATGTATCTTGAGAAATCATCAATTAATACGAAAACGTATCGATTGTTTGCTAGTGTTGGCGGTGAGATAGGTCCGCACAAGTCTCCGTGAATTAATTCCAATGCTTGAGTTGCACGGTATGACGCTTTGATTGGGAACGATTTTCTGGTTTGCTTCCCAACTAAGCATGCGTTACAGATGCTTTCCTGCGATTGAATCTACAGCAATCCAATGACCATCTCCTTTTTCACCATGTTATTCAAAACACCAACACTTATATGGCCAAGCCGTGAGTGCCAAGTCATTGCTTCATCATCGTTTTGTATTTGTAGACACTTCGGAAAGCTTATTTCCATAGGTGTCTTGT
>NW_006256858.1:1874838-1969398 GCF_000478725.1 Eutrema salsugineum
AGTGCTCTCTTGTCGCCATTCTTGCTCACAAAAACTATAGTACCTTTTCCCACAATATCAACATATAACCCATCACCAAACTTTACTTTTCCTTTTATGTTTTCATCTAGACTCGAGAAGAACTCTTTATTCCCTGTCATGTGATTACTCGCTCCATTGTCAAGATACCAAATACTTTTGCTATTGGTATCATACACCTTTGGGAATACCTTTTCTTCATTCAAAAACACCGCCTCGTGTATGTAAAGCGCGTCAGCTTCTTGTGTTTCATTCAAATTTGTTTCTTGCGTTTTTGCAGGTCTCTCAGGGCACTTAGATACAAAGTGACCAGGCTTGTCACATCTCCAACAGATTATTTTGGATCGATCTCTCTGTTGGTTCTGTTGCTGCTCTTTGTTTTCTCCTCCTCTGTTTTGGTCGTTGGATCTTCCTCGTCCTCTGCCTCTTCCGGAGCTATTGTTGCCCTGATTCCCTCTTCCTCCACGGTTGCTTCCTCCTCTACCTCTGGCTCCTCCACGCGAGTTTCCGTAGCCTCCACGGGTATTGTTGGAGTTTGAAAACATAAGTTTTCCCTGATCTTCACTTTGGGTGTTCTTCTTTACTCGATCTTCATAAGCTTTGATTCTTCCTAGTATATCTTCAAAGAGAGTAGTCTTTAAATCGAGTACTTGTTCAAGAGACGCCACGATGTGAATGAATTTCTCTGGTAGTGCTGACAAAAACTTCTTCACAAGTTTTGTTTCATCAAGTATTTCCCCTAGGGAAGCCGATTGAGCTGCTAGTCCTGACATCTTTCCAGCAAACTCATCTACTGTCTCTGAATCTCCCATCATTAACCGATCTAGTTCAGCTTTTAGGGTTTGCAGTCTCGCTTCCTTCACCCGGTCTGCTCCCTGGTGACGAGATTTTATTGCATCCCATATGCTTTTAGCTAGGTCTTGCTCTCCTATTTGTAAGATGAGTGCCTCTGGGATAGATTGAAAAATCAGTGCCGTCGCCACATCGTTTTTCTTTTGATCCTCGTTTCCTGGATCAATTGTATCCCATACTTCACTTACACGAAGCATAACCTTCATCCTCATCGCCCAGACCGTGTAGTTCGTCGGTGTTAACATCGGACACTTTATCGACGGAGCTCCAAGGTCCTTTGTTCGTGGTGGAGGATTCTGTCCATCTGCCATGGTTGATCACAGGTCTCGATCCTTCAAAGTTTCAACACAAGCTCTGATACCAATTCAAGTTGATTATGTAGAACTTAAAAGCTTAAAGATCTGCACTTCTTTATTAGATTTAGAAAACTTACACAAAAACTAAATCTCTCTCTTGAAGTCTTGTAGAACAATTCTCTACATAGAACTTCTTATATAGGTATAAGCGACATCCTAAACCTATTAGGATTACAAACCAATTTCCATATTTGTAAAACCTATTTTCCTTTTCTCTATTTCTCTAGAAACTTCCACTTTCTAAAGAAATTTATTCCCCAAGTTCTGGAATTATCCAACAAACTTTGAAGTTTAAGCAGAAGGGGTATCATCTTAGTATATCGTAAATACTGGAAGTTGGAAGGACTTGATTTTAGTGGCCTAACTGGCTAAATCGACAAGAATTAACTGAGGTATTAATTATCTTTAATAATTAATACTAACATGAAACGGATATATTCCAAAAATTATTGGAAAAAGGAAATATTCCAATAAATCTGCGTGTATGTCGAGATTCTGAGTCTATATATATATATATATATAAAGCCCCACAGAGTTTCGTTTCACCAAATTCGCAAAACCGCTTAAAAAGATGGCCCCAACTCGCAAACCTAGCTCCTCTTCTTCTGCTCCTCTTGATGACATCAAGCCATCGAGAATCAAAGTGCAGGTGCTTCGAATGTGGAAGGGAAATAAGAATGAATCAGGAAACTCGTTCGATATGGTTTTACTTGATTCATCGGTAAGGCTTGGTTTGAGTTAAAGTTTTATGCTTCTTAAGTTGATTTTGTAGTGATTACAAACCTGTCAAAAACAATTATTTTGCAATTTATGTATATCACTTTGATACATAGTAATCGATTGTTCGGGACTCAATGTTCTGTTAGGTTTCTTTGATTACTCATTACTCAGTTTTTACTTGAATCATCTGGTTGCATTCCATACTGTTACATGCGAAAAAAAAAACAAAAAGTGCATGGTGCATAATGTGTCTTTTGCATTTTAAGTTATATATTCATCCATAGTATTTCATAATTAATGATTTGCACGTTGTCCAATAAAAGTCGAGGCAGACTCATCGTCTGTAATGAAATGTGTTTTCGTTTACTCATACGCATGTTGTAGTTCCTTAATCACACGTTTGGTTTTTCTAAACTATCTAAACAAGGATTCCCACATTTTACAAGTAGAAGATATCTTATATAATGATGTTTTCTTTAATTGAATTTCAGGGGACAAGAATTCACACAACTATCGCTGAATCTTTCTCTAAATGGAGTATGGATATTACTGATGAAAAGAGCAATGTTGATGAAATTGAAGTTGATATTCTTGACCATTTGTTGACAACTGAATGCAGAGACCTATCGAGACTATAGTGAAGCAAGTTTATGGAGAGTCTTTTGCACAATCCTATAATCCTGATTTTTACAAAGAGACTGCCATTTTGTGTCCTACAAATAACGATGTGGATCAGATTAATGATTATATGCTTTCACAATTATCAGGTAATGCGTTTGATTGCTTATGTTGATACGTTTTTTAATTTTCTTTCCACCGATTGCTATTTTCTGCACTTACTAACTATGATTTCGTTTAAAACCAATATCAGGTGAAGAAAGAGAATATTTCAGTGCTGACACTATTTCTCCATCGCATTCAAGCCCAAGTGATTACATGAGATATCCTATGGAATATTTGAATAGCATCAACGTTCCCGGATTGCCTAGCCATCGTTTGAAATTAAAAGTTGGTGCTCCTGTCATGTTACTTAGCGACATTATGCCTAGCGAAGGATTATGTAACGGTACAAGACTTGAAATTACTCGGCTGAGTAATTTTGTGCTTGAGGGTAAAATTATGACAGGTGATAAAGCTGGTGAGAAAGTCTTAATCCCTAGGATACATGCATACCCATCAGATGCAAATTTTCCTATCAAAATGAGGCGTAAGCAGTATCCTTTGACACTTGCTTTTGCGATGACTATTGATAAAAGTCAAAAGCAAACACTTTCCAAAGTGGGTATATTTCAACCCAGATGTGTGTTACCTCATGGATCCTTGTATGTTGTCGTATCGAGAGTGAAGTCCAGAGATGGTGTGAAAGTTCTTCTCACTGATAAAGATGTGAAACCTCAGGACAAAAACATGAAGGTTGTGCTCAAGGAGGTGCTTCAGAACGTTTAGTCAACATGTGTTAGACTCTTTTTTTATTATTATTTCCTGTTCTGTCTGGAAACTGTTTGGTTTTGCATCATTTTGATTTTAATGGTTAATCTAATGGTTAGACTGTTTTAAATTATAATTTTTTTACTTTCTGCTCTGTTATAGTTTGTGTTTGCGTCTGGAATGTTTATTTTTCACAACATCATCAAACTTTGGTTTAATCGACAATGTGGTGTTTATCCAACATGAAATAGATCGATTAATATATGTATTTTTATAATATAATTTGAGTTTTAATAAACAGTTTTTGTATAAAAGATAAATTGACACAAACATAGATCCAAAAACAACAGATGATTCTCTGCAGTTTTATGCATCACAAAAACAGTGTTAAAAGTTTTAAACATCAGCTATTGTTTTTTCTAAGCTAAAGATCAGCTCTAGTTTTTTTATTTGAAAAGTCAAAGCTGCCGTTTAGTAAATTAGATTTAATAAAACGAGTCAGAAATGAGAAGATGCAGAACATAATAAGTGTTCAAGGATAGGCCATGCAATTTTACGTTTGGACTTAAGAATCTGAGCTCACTTTTTTAAGATCAGCTTCAGGCTCGCATTTCCTTTTCTGTTTACAGTCCATCAGTTCTCAGTATTAAAACCAACAAAGATGCAACATAATGAAGGCAATGGACCAGTGGCGGAGGCAGCAAAATTATTGACATGGGTCATAATATAAAAAATTATATAATGCAAGCTCGTTTTCACAATTTTCATTGCAAAAAATTATTTTTCGACGGTTGCGGTCGCAACAAAAAGAATCAAACATACCTTCAATCTTGAATATTTTTTCGGTTTGCTGGATCATATGGTAAATCATTCAATTCAATATTAGATGGTGAAGATTTTCTTTTTCAGAAACTGTTCCATTATATTTGACTTTTGAATATTTTTTTGCTTTGCTGGATTTATATTAGATAGTAGAAATTTTCTTTTTATAAACTGTTCTATTATGTTTGACATTATACTACACCAAAAAAAAACGTTAATTCTAATTTAATATTTAAAAATTTGTGTGTTATAATCACAAGCATAGATAGTTGGTGTCTGCCACATTTTAAGGAATAAAAATAAAAGTAAAGTTTAATGTGAATTACTTAAAATTTATATTTTGTTTATCAATATATAATTTCCTTTTTTCTAAAAAAAAACATTAAAGTGCAGCTTCTTTTCTAGGTTATATTAGTTTTGGAAAAAATCCACAACTTATAAATTAATATTTTAAGATGAATTCATATTTATAGTTTAACAATTCCTTCTAAAATGTTACAATTTGTCGATGTGGGATAAAATTATAGTGCTACAGCATAATTTTTTTTTTTTAATTCCACCTGGGTTGTCGATGTAGGATAAAGTCATAGTGCTACAACATAATTTTTTTTTAACTCCACCTGAGTCAGCTGACCCACGTAATTGTAGGCTGCCTCCGCCACTGCAATGGACACCTAAATCTGCGACAGAAACATTGATAGCTTCATCCAAGTAAAATTTCATGTCAAATTGTTCATATTTTTCACTTTTTTCTCACTATGATTGCATTGCGCAACTTAATCTAACTACGTCATTTGAGATTGAATTTGAGCCGAAAATGTGGGGAGGCAAAATAAGACGTGGCAAATGGCCTAAGAGCATCTTTAACGCGGTCTTCAGATCATTTTTTGCAGAAACTTAATATTTTTTTAATCATGCAGCGTCTCCTATTTGCCTGAGACGTCTCCTATTTAGGGACGTTTTCACTCGTTTCTTCCGACACGTGGTGTGCTTACATTCGTTAAAAAATAAAGAGATAATTTTTTTGTTTTCTACCTCCATCCATTTTTTTTTTGGAAACCCATTTGGATCTTTCCATTGCACACCTAAAACACCAAATCTGTAGAATAAATTTTTAATCTCACTTTTGCTCAGAAACTAATTAAATAATGAGCTGAAAACCCTTATGGATCTCTCCCATTGAAGTTGCTCTAAGTAAGGTTTAAAGCAAAAATTGAACTCAAACGGGCTTCAGCACAACTAACATGCAATAAATGGCCCAGAAGAATTTAAATAATGTTGTTTTTCTGTTTATTTAATTCCATAGCGAATTTAACATTCGACTATCTCTCTATGCATTGTAAAAATAAAACAATAACCTGAACTTTTACATGTTAGGTGCACTGAGATGATAATATGAATCGCTTTAGACAACAAGGAATAGGTTTGATTGAGCTGTGTTTTCCCTTTTTCTATGTGATGCAATAAGTTATTATTAACACTATTTATATCTAATCCAGAATTATTGATAGGCGAAATATATGATTCGATCCTAAAAGATTTGGGTAGCAAGATTTATATAAACTAAGATCAGATGTTCCTTATGAATGAAGTCATTTACATAACATTATATAGCTAAGTGGTCCAATGGTTCATGGTACGTCTGGCGCATCATTCATTCATATATCATATTGAGACGAAATCACGCAACCGATCGATCAAACAATGTAACTCATTACAAAAAGAAATCTGATATATGATCAGTATACTAAGTATGTAATAAAATAAGAATATATCTGTGTATTTAACTATTTAAAAAAGGAAAAGCCTCACATCTCTACACATCTGGAGAAACAATAGAATTGTTAAAACTTATATTTGATATAGTTTACCAATTTAGTTATTCTTCTGATCCTCCAAGAACAACAACAAAAACTATGTCCATTTACTAAGGTCACTACTCACTATCATTAACTCCCAACATACAACAACCATAAAAGTTTAAAATAAGTTTTTATATGATGATAAAACGAGCATTTTGAAAATTAGAACGTCCGTGAAAGTACATAAAACTAAGAAAGTGAATGAGCCTAGAACTAGAAGAGTAATATTTTATTATGTTTTGCGGTAACATTTATGTATCTACCACAGTCCTTTCTTTATGGAGGGGTGATGAGGATTCCTGTGATTAGTTCAAGATATCTCTCGCATCACTGTAATCTTTGCATCGCCAGCATAATAAATACAAGTCGCTAGATCTCATATCTAATTGCTATTTTCTTATAGATTCTTTCTCACATTAAATCTGATATCATATCATCATTGATACATTCCAAAATTATTTTGGTTTATACATAAAATAGATCTCAAGTACAGATCCGGTTGACCCAAATAAGTTTACTAGTCTCTCTAAAGTCCTAACTCCAATGTATTGTAGTTCATATAATTTATTAGCATCCATCCAATATACATAAAGATTATTTTAAGTTGTCTTTCCTATCTGTTAGCTTTTGTCCATACTAAATTATTATTTAGAATGATTCTAGAACCTGAGCGTAACTGGATGTTTCACATTGGCTCGGAACTTGTCTTTCGTACACACACACACACACTTATATAAATAGGTGTAACTAAATGTATGTATCTACCAGTATTCATCATTTAAATTAATTCTCCCTCTCACCGTTTCTCTCCATCTCTACCGATCTCACTAAAAAATCGGCAATGCCGGCCCAAGTGATGCCTGAGCAGACCTTTCAATCCCTCCACGACACCATCATGGAGGAGACCAATTCAACTATATTTCATAAAAGGTAAATAATATATAAAAATAATCAACTACATTGTTTTTCCTTTCATAAACTTCTAACTCAAAACTAATTAGCAAATACGTTCACGTTTTTTATATATTAGTGTTGGTTGGTTTACAATTCCGCAGTAAACTAATCATGTATATTTGTAAATAGGTTGCAAGGAAAAGTAGCAATCATAACCGGAGGCGCACAAGGAATCGGCAAAGCAACCGTCAAGCTTTTCGCTAGACACGGCGCAACGGTAGTGATCGCTGACGTGGACGACGCAGCTGGCTCTTCCCTAGCTAAATCTCTCTCCGTCCCACTTAACTTCCAATAACGTTGTGGCTTTCATAAGCTGCGACGTCTCGGTGGAAGCTGACGTGGAAAACCTCGTGAACGTAACCGTGTCGCGTTACGGTCGTCTCGACATTCTATTCAACAACGCAGGAGTTCTCGGCGACCAGAAGAAACACAAAAGCATACTAGACTTCGACGGCGAAGAGTTCGACCAAGTGATGCGTGTGAACGTGCGAGGCGTAGGGCTAGGCATGAAACACGCGGCACGTGCGATGATCAAGAGAGGGATAAGAGGCTGCATAATCTCGACGGCGAGTGTGGCCGGTGTGATGGGTGGAATGGGCCCGCACGCTTACACGGCGTCGAAGCATGCGATCGTTGGGCTGACCAAGAACGCAGCGTGTGAGCTTGGGAGGTATGGGATTAGGGTTAACTGCATATCGCCGTTTGGAGTTGCCACGTCGATGCTTGTGAACGCGTGGCGGAAGACGAGTGGTGGTGACGTGGAGGAGGATGATGGTGATGAGGTGGAGAAGATGGAAGAGTTTGTGAGGAGTTTGGCTAATTTGAAAGGAGAGACGTTGAGAGTGACGGATGTAGCTGAGGCGGCGTTGTATTTGGCGAGTGATGAGTCTAAGTATGTGAATGGACACAATCTTGTCGTTGACGGTGGTGTTACGACAGCCAGAAACTGTGTTGGTTTGTGATTAGAAAACAAAAAAGTGATTAATTTGTCTTGTTTTTTGTAGCTAATTATTGATCTGTTAATTTAACTAGATTTGGTAAATCTCTATGTTTTTTTTTTTTGTGTGTGGTGTTGAAATTGGTGGTGAATCAATAAAACAGTGATTTTAATTGGATATTGTGTCAACGGGACAATAATCGAGTAAAGCTATTGCATACTACTAATTTCGGCCGACGACATTATTATGGAATTTTTTTTTTAACTGATGAGTAGATTATTTAGGTTACAGCTGTTTAGTACACGGATAGTCTTGAATTAACTGGCTTTCTGTAATGTCGAGAAAAATAAATTCCTGTCATTATAAATTTAAACTTAGTTTCAAAATTGGCTCCCGACAGAAAAGAAAGAAGCTAAATTGGTTTTATACTGGCCAATTACACATGTAACTTTGTTTGGGCCCTCACAATATATAGGCTCTACAACTACAAGTACAAACACAATATATCTTTTACATAATTAAAGTACAGAGTTTGCTCTTTTTTATATATATATTAAAAACTACGGAGTTTGTTATTTTATTTTTTTTTTGCAACCGGAGTTTGTTAATTCATCTGCATTTTAAAAAGTAAACAAAAAGCGACCGATGCAGTCCCTTTTTACTTTTTAGGAACAATTCTCTGAAAAAGAAAAATATAGTAATTACTAAATAAATATAATTGGGAGGATGGAATCCGAATCTCTTTGACTAACTCGGAATTTATTCCTGATTTGTAATGTTGAGGTTCACCAATAACGAATTATACTTTATTTTACGCAAAGTTTTAAACGGAAAATGGCTCTTCAAAGCTAAGGTTCGATATGCAAGGGGGTTGTAACGCGTATGAGATCAACCAATAAAATATGAATAATCAAATGCAATTATGGCGTTAATGTGGATCATTAACTCAGAGTCTCATATTGAAAAAAAGGTTTAGAAAAATCACGAAGCAAAGATTGGTTACTAATTGTCAAACGCACAGCTACACACTATTTACTTTTTTGTTCTTTATTACTCCTTAAAGGCCAAAAAAAGAGAACCGAGTACGAATTTGATAGTATAAAAATTTGTGTAGCTACCATTTCTTGAAACCGACGAACGATTCTCGCTTTCTTCGATGGCCTACATTTGACTATATGGTCAATTGATTGTTCACCTTTAGAAAAGTTCTCTTTTAGTATTTTCCAACGATGATGAAAATCATAAGTAACAAAAACCGTGTTATCAATTTGATGTTTGAGGGGGGAAAATGAAGATATATTCCATACCAATGCTTTTATCTCTAAGGTTTTTTTTGAAGATAAATTATAGAATGAATAAAAAACTAGCAGGAGTTATTGATTTTCTTACGTTAAAGTAGGTCATGTTTTGAGGTCTTTGATCGTGGAAACCAACTATAACCAAAAAGTTGAGATCATGTTGGAATAAAATCATTGTAAAATTAATCTTAACTCTTCAAGTAGCATTACATATTAATTCTTTTTGTTAGGAATATTTATTTTTTAAGATTTGAGTTGTTAACTCTGATTTGTGAGAAACGCAGAGAAGATGAAAAGTTGAACGAAAAGCATAATATAATCTCACTACAATTGTCAATCCTGCAATTCTCTATATGTTTCAAGTTTTTCTATATATACCCATATTAATTTTTTTTTGTCTGTTTGATTGAATTGTTTTTACACATCTAAACTAAAGGAAAAGTTTCTCTCATTTGTTTGGTGATTCGGTTTCTCCATAGTAGAATAACGAAATATTTTCCACTATTTTCTTTTGATTGGTAAAATTGCGGCGGATTATTTCCTGTATACTATTTAACAAAATTCAAATACTACTATTTTTGCAATCTAGTTAAACATATTTGCATAATTCAAAATGTTGACGGAATGCTAATTGTTTGTTTGCGTTCGGCGTTTGAGTTTTCAATTACCAAAAGAAAAAAAAGGTTCCAAGGCTTAAAGTTACGTGTATATTTGAAAAACAAAAGAATAACATTTAATGCAAACAAACAATTGGGGCTTTAAAATCAACCGCCTACAACTTGATCAAAAGTTATATTCAAAAAACTCAAAACACAAAATTATTTGTTCGATCACTCGTAACCATGACTTTCCAGCTCACCTTCTTCCAATCACATAGCAAGAGCGAAAGCAACTTACGCAAATTAATTATATTGTTACTATAACGGTATAACCTAAACCTTTCTTGTTTCTCAACCTTTTCGTATATTTTAGAGTCTTTCAAAAGTCCCAAGTTCAACTAGACCATTAACGCTTAACCTCTTCCTCAGTTCTAAATTTTCGCCTTGGCTAGAATGTTACATAGATATGTAGTGTTATATTAACTACCGCTTATGGGATCTTGAATCGCCATTCATTCCTCTGACACTTTAAAGTAAGCAGCTCCAATGTAAACAAAAACTCACATTGCATTCAAAATCTTGGAAAATATCATGCAACCTCAATCTCCTCCTAGCATGCAATAATTTACATGCTACCATTTCTCGGATATTGAATCACCTTTCTTTCCTCTGATACTACAGAGTAGAGGTAACATGTGATACTACAGAGGTAGCATTTTGATGCTACAATGTTGGATCTGAGCCGTTGGGTTTTTAGTTTATGTCTTCTAGTTTGGTTTGGACTGTTAGTTTGTTTCCATGGGCCTTTTTCGTTGGGCTTTTTGAATTTTGTTTCTGATTTTTGCCATCGGATAAATATTGGGTAGCAATGCCGTTATCGCAGTACCAATCAACTTTGAGCGAGTACAGATCAAAGAATACAGAGGTCTTAATATCAGAATAGATCCACATAAGGAAGGTAATGAATGCAATAACTGATTCTTCAAACTAATGATACTACAATGTAACAAACTTAAGCCATTGGTCTTTTCAAATGTCTGATGATAACCAAACAGGCATATAATCTTGGATATATTGCCACTTTTCAAGATATTATAGTTAAATATTAAGCCAAACATTAATAATGTCATACATTCATTGTTTTTATACATATCTCACTTGCATTTTGCGAAATTCAACACGACCGTTGAGCAAACAAACCTAGTACTCAGATCCAAGAAAGAAAGTCCTCAACACAACCAAAAAAAAAAGTAGCAACAAGAAACCCATCTCTTGAAAAAAAAAAAAAAAAGAGGACTTAATTAGACGACTGTAGTAGTAGATTTTCGGACAGTGTAACGATAAGCAGCGACTTTCTTCTTGCGAGACAAAGTGTTATCAACAGAGAGAATGAGTTTTCCAGCTTCTCGTGTCGTGAAAGAGTTGCAAACAGCTTCATCTGAAGATTTCATTTTCTTTGGTTTCTCGACCACAATCGCATAACTCTCTTCAGCGTTTGGAACAAACTCTGCAGTGTACTCTAAGTCCCATCCTCCAACTACTATATCCCATGTTATGGTTGCTCCACCCTGTAATGTTATTAAATACAATCCAAACACATAACATTTTCAATATTCATCAAATCATTTTTTCACTCACTTAGCATCTATTCTGTCAAATGATGTATGTTACCTCGATGCCTTCGATCTGAATGTTAACTTTCTCACCGCCCTTGATGGAGAACTCAGACGCGGGTTTTGGCGGTCCGTTTTGTGAATCAGTAGGACGACTAAGGCCACCGTATTGCACCGGAATATCTTCAGGCCTTATGAACCTGAAATAGCAAAAAATGGTATGCATATTTCAAACACAAAAGGGTAAATATATTAGCAAAAGAAAATGGAATGTAATGATTTTAGTTTCTACTTATAAAGTGTTTCGGCTGCATTTCCTTCTTTGGACATAACAAACTTGCTCTTTGTTCTATGAGTTAAGAAAGGGCTGAACATTGAGTAGATGACACTGAAGTACCAAGGCACATTGATGAATATCTGAAATAAAAACATGAAGAGTTGGATAAGTGTTAGACATGTAACAGGTTCAGTATTTGTAGTACTACCTTTTAAATATTAAAAATATTGGTCTGTCCCAAATCTCAATACGAGGAATGCTATATTGAGATGCTACGCAATGTCTTTGTCAAATATTTAAATAGTGATCGAGAATGGGAGAGTGATGATTATAAATTCAGCGTACGGCCACACAAAGAATCCTTCAGTTTAACTGTAGCAGTAGAAGACAAAAGCTAGGAAGTAATATTACGGAAAGTAAAACAAAAAAAAAAGAATCAAAATTGACTAGACATAGAATGATGCCAACACAGAAACATCTAAAACCAATCTTTATTTCTTCAACCCATTTTGAAAATTTGAACGGAACTACACACAAAAAACCCAACAATTTTCCAGGATTTGGAGCAAAGAGAAATGAAGAAACATATTTCTTGAACGAGATTCAGATTCCTCATTAGGGAGACATTTACAAAGCATTTAAGACATTTCAGATTTTCTTGAATGAGATTCGCTTCTGTTAAATGTAATTGAGTGTAGTAGTAGCAAGCAACCCCAAACACGCAAAACAGAGCAAACGCACATGAAAAAACCGTAACAATTTCGAGGGTTTTTCAGACAACAAGTACAGAAACATAATTTCGAAATTCAACTTCTTGTCTCCAAAAAGAAACATAAACCCACTAAAAACACCCCAAAAATAAATAAATAAAAAAGATCATGAAAAGAAGAAAAACAAAATTACCTTGGTAGCAACCATCTCAGGGTAATTATCCTGAAAGAGAGAGAGAATCTGGTTCGAAGCAACTCTAAGCTCTCTCTTAGGCATATCTTTAAGATCAGTAACTTGGATAATGGAATTAACACCACCAGGTTTAAAATGAAGCATCTTAACACCTCTCTCCAAAACCTGAACTCTCCATCTCAAGAACTTGTTGAGTTTCTCTTCGTCACCAAACACTCTCTCGTACATCTCTCTCTCTTTAAACACACCGTACGCGTTGTAACACACAGGATGTCCTTCTTTGTCGTATCCACGCATGTAAGCGACTGTACCTTCCAAATCCTTGAAACCAAGATCCTCTTCCGTCAGTTTCTCCGCGTTGAACTCTTCTCTCCACTCCAGACACTTCTCCAGCATCCTCAGCGAGTCTCCAACTTTGAAGTCCCTTGCTCTGAGGAATTTGAGGAGGATGACGTCAGCTCTGTCGTCTCCGCCGAGGAGTGGGACCCCCCACATGGAGGAGGCGCCGGAGGAGGAAGACGAGAGTTTGTCTTTGAGCTCCTGAAGCGATTTCTGCTCGGAGGGTTTGAGCTCCGAGACGAAGTAGGTGTCTTCTTTGACGTGATTGGAACGGAGGGTCATGAGAGAGGTTATGAAGCTTTTCTTTGGCTCTGCGTTTGAGGTTTTTTGGTGGTCGAATGGGTTTGGTGACAATGAAGAGTCCATTGGTTTGTCAAGTAAGAGTCTTTCTTGTTTCCACGATTTTTGTGAGATCGATGGAGAAGAAGAAAGGAAAAAAAACAGAGGAGAGACAAACGAGGATCGATGTAATAATAAGCAAGCAAGCAGAGGAGGAAGAGTGAGAGTGACGGAAGAGAGAGAGAAGGATACAGGCGTGACTTGTGATTTCTGATTTTGAACAGATAACGCGGCTTTTTAAAAAAATAAAAAAATCTGAAAAAGCATATTTTTTTTACTGAATTCCAACGCCTTTTTTAGTTTTTTTTTTATAATATACAAATCTGATTTTTTAAAAAAAACTGTGACCATACAAATACGTGTGAAATGTTTTAAATTTTGAAAACAAACAACCGAAAAAGAAAATCAAAAGTATAAATGGGGAAACATGTTTTTTGGTTTGAATGTGAATTGATATTGGAAAAAGATCTTTTTAGGGCGAATCGGAGAGCAGAAGAAGAATGGTGTTGGAAAAAATAAACAGAGATTTTCTAAAAAAAAAATAAATAAATAAATAAACAGAGAGCGTGAGAGTCACGTGCGTTGAGGGAGGAGCGTGTGAGTTGCAAAATGAGGTAACGTGTGGAAGAGGTGATAATAATAATGAGAAGAATGGGGAATGGGGCGTGTTTGGGTTCAAGTCTAACCAATGGGTCCCATTTTTGTTTCTTTTCTTTTCTTTTTCTTTTTTTTTTCGTTCACCAAAACTCCAAGACTCTCGACTCTACGTTCAAACACACCCTTATCTTATCATCTACTGTGTAATGTATAGATTTTCTTAGAGTTTAGTTCTATAATATTCTATGAATGTTTTACTCGATCTTTTGCAATGCTTTTTGAAAACTGATCTCGGTTCGTTATCTAACCCAACTGTATATATATGGTGGAATCATAACTTGGCGACGTATGTAATATGTGCAAAATGCAACCAAATGTTCGAACTTCGAAGTCCCTTTTTTTGTTTTCTTTCTGCTTGAAACATTGAAATGCGATAATATATGAAAATTTTCGTATAACTGATCACAAATCTAAAATTGAAAGACTATAAAATCATGTTAAACATTACTCGTGCGTCACTTACGATCGATTAATACCATGTAACAACCTCTTCACCAATTATATCCTCTTAAACCTTTTTCTAACTGCTAGAAATAACATTTTTAGTGCCCCGTTGGAGTTATGATTTACCAATGGACAGTAATATCTCAATAACCAAAAATATGTTGACCACTACATTTTTTGTCAAACTTTGACCACAACATCTAAATTTACCCATTTCAATACGAGAGGAGACCCTCACATGTGTAGTCATGGAGTCATTAGTCATAGTTATGTTATGTGAGGAAAACAAAGGCTCATAGT
Organism: Eutrema salsugineum; assembly: GCF_000478725.1. NCBI lineage: Eukaryota > Viridiplantae > Streptophyta > Magnoliopsida > Brassicales > Brassicaceae > Eutrema > Eutrema salsugineum. Next base: position 1,889,558 of record NW_006256858.1, read on the forward strand.
TATGTGCAAAGTCAAAAACAAAAAGACTCATAGGGTATCGCATATTTAGGCCTTACCATCATCTTTAATATAACTTGATAAAATCTTTCTTTGTTCTCTCCTCTATATTATAAAAAGCGAAAGGAGTTTACGCTCAGCACTTTATTTCAAGTTTCAACATAATAAGAGGGAAGGATTATGAGAATATTTGGGGATCTGATCAGTTAGCATATAAAATACATTAATTAGCCAAATACAATCATCTTTCCACCCCCATGCGATTCAACTTTTATACTTTCCAGTTCATTCCCATGACCTACAATTTTAAAATATCAATTAACATCGTTGGCAAAATTATAACTTATCATTATTACCACGTATGTGTAATGGCAATGCTAGTAGCCTAGTAACGTTGGACCACATCTATATAACTCAAACTTACAATACTAGTTTCGTTGGAATAGCCATCATTGTTCCCTATCTTGTTAATGAGTATTTTTTAAACTTTAACATGTATATGATCTTACTTTAAACAAAAGAAAATGAAATACAAAGCCATGCGACTTTCGCTTTTGTAGAAAATTGGATATGAACACTTCCCAAATTCTCAGATTTTTTCCTTTTTTGTTTTAAATATTTCTGTCAAACAGTTTTTATATTCTTTTTTTTTTTGTTCCACACAGTTTTTATATTCTCTACTTCTTGTTTTACACCAAGTGTTTATAGTTCTCTACAAATTTTTTTTTTTTTGGTTAAAAGTTCTCTACAAATTTGGAAAAGTAAAAAATAGAAAAAATGTTTTGGCGTTTACTGATAACATGGTGGACCTCTAATGTGCGAATTATCGTGGACATATTTGCTTTAAAAATGTTTGAAACCTTTGGCTTTAGCCTTTAGAGTTTCACTTTTGACTTAGTGAGACAGTGGAACAGTAATTGATTAAGTACCCTTTAATCATACGGGATGCCTTTAAGACACAGTCTCTGTCCTTGTTTCGGCAATTTACCCTCTTTTCTTTTTGTCTAACTTATCTCAATTTGGTATATATATTTTTTTTTTGTTTCCAACGACTTACTGGCTCTAAATGGTAACTCTTTTAAGCTGAGGGAGAATAACGGCTTAATATGTGAAATTTCAAATGACTTATTTTTTTTGTTTTTTTTTTGCTAATGAAAATACGTTAGACGTTGGACTTAATTAGTCCAATGACATCAATATTCCGGAATTGGCTTGTAGATTAACAAAGAGGTTTTGGGTTTGAGGTAGATAAAGGAAGTTCAATAACTTCAATATTTACAAATAGAAAATTTGAGCAGAATAATAAAGAAAGCCGAAGTTCTAGTACAACATCAAAGAACAGTACTAAATCCTTGTATGAACTAAATACATCTGGATAGTCACTTTCTGCCGATGTATTAATAATAATAATGTACTCAAATCTATATATTGTGAATCGACCAAAAGGTAGCTAGATTTCAACTCAGCATGGATATTTTTTTGCTCCAATTGTGTTTTTGTGCATCGTAACTCATTCTTTGACACTAACTATCTTCTTTCGAGGCTCTTAACGCATGTTACACATGGATCTCGTTTCCGCTTCAATTGGGGACATGTTGATGACTTGATGTTGATGAAAATTTATTTTTATTTTTTTTCTAACACCTCGTTTAGTGGTACGAAGATCATATGGCAGTTCACATATGAGAATTATATGCAATTTAAGCATGAGTTTCGACTGGACATATCGAAGTCTTATGCATCGCTCTCATAGTGGACCACAATTTTCGAGAAAGATATACATGAGTTAATTAATTGTTTACATCAAATTTAAAGAAAGTAGCTGTTGATATAGGCTCATACCGTACGCAAACTCGTACCAAAACGTGAGATAAACATGTGTCATCGTAATTGTGAATCGTAACCAATAACCATACCTTACCGGTTTCCATAATCTTGAAGTGTGCATCTAATCATAATCTAATATCTTAAGATGAATTAGCGACGGTCCATCCGCACCACATGGATGTATAAATTGGTCAAGATCTGAAACGAATATCTTAAATTTGACTTAATCCTATCGTTCAACAGTTCTCAAAAGTTTCCCCTTAAGGAGAAAATACTAATAACAATTGCTTCACCATATCAGTTTTGATTAATCCAAAAAAAAAAAAACTAAGGGACGTGTTTTTTTTTTGTGTGGTCCAATTTGGGTCTGAAAACAATTTTCTTAGACGGCGACGTAGCTGTGGTAATTGATTTAGTCACACGTCAAGTTGTCAGACTTGAAACAACAAAGATATTATATCAAATATTGTTCACATCAAACGAATTTTTAAAATAATACTATCCAATAATCTCTTAAACACTTCATTAACTTGTAGAAGAGTTTTTTTTTTTAGTTTCTCTATTTATTGGCCATGTGAGATCTTCTCTTCCTCAACTCCAACTCCAACTCCATTAAATCCTCTCTTGATCTCAACCTTAGGTTCCTTCAGAGTCTTGGAAATAAGTTTTAAAAACGGGCGTTAGTGTTGACGTTGAGAAAATGCCTTGTCTTTACATTACGACAAACGTTAATTTGGACGGCGTTAACACCGATTTGTTCTACTCGGAAGTCACCGAAGCCGTCGCTTCCATCGTCGGACGGCCTCAGAACGTAAGAAGCTCTCTTTACGTTTGATTCCTCTTGTTTGACTTCTTAGATGCATTTTGCAAGGATAAATTGGAATCTTGATAACATTTTACAACACTTGTTGTAAAATGTAAAATGGGAATGAGCTTATTTTTTTTAATAGAAAAGGAGAAGATATTTAAGGTATCTTCGTAGAATTGGGATGCAATAATGAAAAAATTGTTTATTACTAGGTTTCACTGAAATTGGCATTTTGACCCAAAAATAACAAAATGGCATCGAAATTAACAAAAAGTCAACACCATCATTATTTATTCAATTAGATATTTATAGTAAGATTCATTGAAATATCGTACTGGAATGATGATTAGAGAGGCTATAGATAACCTATAAATAATGTGGATTGTGGGGCCTATTGAAACCCAAAGATCAATAGCATGGCTAAGATTAGTTTCCTCAAAACATTGATATTATGTGTTGAAAAGATTAGCAATCTTCCAAATTCTATATGTTATTATCTAATATGTTTATTAATTGCAGTTGGTGATGGTGGTGTTGAAGGGGTCCGTAGAAATAGTGTTCGGTGGGAACAAAGAAGCAGCTGCATATGCAGAGATTGTGTCAATGGGAGGTATCACCAAACAAGTTAAGAGACAACTCATCTCGACCGTTGGTTCTATTCTTCACACTCATTTCTCTATTCATCCCTCTCGTTTTATCTTTAAGGTTTTTGATATCACATCTTTGCCTCTCCCTTCTAAACTATAGTTTTACGATCTTTCTATTGTTTCATCATACACAAAGTATGAATTTGGTTTGATATCATTCGAGTTAACGTACACATACAGCCACATATCCCCTTCTTGAACTCTGTTGTATGTTTACAAGCTTGATTATTCTATTGTATTATCATCGTTCAAATACTTTTGAGTCTTTGAACATATATTTATAATATAAAACTTGAAACAAAACATACAGAGAGATGTCCTACTCTGAGAGACATATAGACTGAGTCTTTTGACTAGGTCATAATCACAACCTTGATTATACTATTATATCATCGTTCAATATAAGATTTTGACCATATAATCTTAATATAAAATTTAAAACAAAAAATACCGAAAAATGTCCTAATCCGAGAGACATATATAGACTGAGTCTTTGGACTCAGTCATAGTTTCATTTACTCATATGTACTTAAACAATTTTATCATCGGAGAATAAGTAGGGTTTGCAGGTCTCCTTGATGATTAGAAAACTTTCCAAATCTTTGAGTTTCCTTTTTTGATCATTGTTTCTAAATAAGAACTGAAAAAGAATAAAAACTAGAAAGAAAGGAAAAAAAATCACTAGTCGTACATCGGTACGTTTGTATTTGGTTATGATTGGGGCCAACTATTGGTATATACACGTTCTTCATCTGGACCACAATAGAGTGGTAACATCACAGTGGGATCAAATCAAACAAGCTAAGGGATTCCGAGAATTGAAAGACGAGATTTTAAACATGTTTTTTTTCGGAGACAATGCCTTCTGGAAGATAAACGAAAGATATTATTTTTTCATAGACAAAAATATATGGAAAGTTGAAGATAAACCTTTTTTTTTCATTAAAAGCCGCATCACGTTGAAGATAATTGGTTGGTATCGACATAGTTAAATTCAGCGTATTTTTCTCTTGAACTACATCAATGTTATATGTTTTTATAAATTTTTTGTTTTTAAGATAAAGTTTAATCCTGCGCTTGATGCGTAAAACTATTTTGCGTACATCGGTGAATGTTGATTGATTGATGACAACAGACCATTAGGAAGGCGTACAAGCTATTGGAAACAATAATTTTTATGGATTAAAATCCAAAATAATAGACTAAATGATATATAAAGAAGTCTCAAAATCATCACAACTCTGAAAACAAGATATGCAAACGCCAAAAGATAATTTGTTTTTTATTACGTCTTGTACTAAGAAATCAGAAAAAGACATGTCACTCCTATTTACCTGCGAGTAAAAAGGGTGAGCAGTGAGCACCACTAGCTTAGTGACATCTGCAGATTTAAAAACATTTTAGACATTAATTATAGTGATGGGTGTCAGAAACATATACTCCTATATACATACTATAATCGTATATTCGATTAACAAATTGATCTAACAAAACTTAAATTTTAGTTATAAATCCTCAGAGTGCAATCGAAAAGCATAAGGATGACATCACATAACTTATCTTTTAAAAGGAATTGAAGTAAGAAATTTTGGTAGTGTTTAGATGCAAATGCAGCCAGATTCTCTAACATTTTGCATCCAGAAAAATTCAATTTTTTTTTATGACAGTCACTAAGCATCCTAATTTTGTTGAGTTTGTCAAATTAATAGTATCTAGATGTATAGTATACTCAAACTTAGTATCAGATGCAAAGGAGGGGGGAGAGATATTTACGAACATCACCATATTTTGTTGATTATCTTCTTTCTTGATAATGACCACTATCCCATTTCTTAGCGATATTAGAGAGTGAATTAGTTGCGAATGTGCAATTTTAAATACAGTAAAAAAGTGACATCGACTATTCTGGTTTTGTCTGCTTAACTCTTCTTTTGGGTTAAATATGTCTGCCTTTCACTTGAAATTGGTTAACTTATCTTTACTATATATGGACATTGGATATCACACAGTACATATCAAATCTTGAAATAATTTCCTAACGTGGAACTATTCAACTATTAGACTACAGTGGTGTGCAGTGTGCTATAATTTATAAGTCTTTGTTAATTCAAAACAGAACTACCGTGACGTTACCAATTTTTTTATACAGTTTCTGGAAATGTTTTTAACTCACATTTTCTCGGCAAAACAAACAAACATATCTAAAAGTATTTTTGAAAACTAAAAAGAATTCGGCTACATAAATAGAATAATATATTGTTTCTAACTTGTTTAAATAAATGGCATGATATTCATTTTACTATGGTATAGCACGTCATTTGGAGTTGTTTTGACTTCAGACTTCAGAGTCTCTATATAACTTAAATTAATAATGTTACATTATATGATCGAATCTTGCGTGATTAAGCAAGTAGTCTTCTCTAGAAGACGTACAACACATGCATAAAGCAATATTTTGTAAACACAATCTGGAAATCACAAATCTCAAGAGAGAATGGATATATACAAGCACACAAAAAACATTAATTAGAGTGACTGAAACAACCAGAAGAAGATGAAAAAAAGTGAAAGCAAAAGAAAAGATCCAAGGCCAAAGCTGTCTGAGTCACTGGCATTCGCGGCCGGAGGAGATGGTAGAAGGAGAAGAGAAGGGATCCATGGAGAGGTCCAAGAAGAAGATAAGAGATGGAGAAGCAAAAGGAGAAGTAAAAGAAGGACTCCTACAATGAATGTTCCGGATTGTAAGATTGGTAATACATAATCCTCTACTACTGAGATAAGGTATGAGCCGCAAAGGATCCAACCGAAGAGTACCACAAGCACAAGTGGAACTATTGGCGATGGCCCTTTGCTCTCCATATACATGTTTCCTCTTCTCTCTGTCTCTCTCTCTCTCTCTCTCTCGACCTTAGCCCTGAGGTTTTTATGTTGGCTTAAAGATCTGATGTACATGCATTTCATTATTGTTGCCTTCTATTTCACATTGCTTTTATATTCGTACGTGACAAAGTCAAGTTGGTGTTGGATGAAGATGAGGTCGGAATGCGAACTTGTGATTTTTTAAAAAAATATACATGATTGGTTTGGATGCATGCGGTTAGATAACCTAATTACCGCAAATTTCATTTTAGTATCCGTCATGTTTTGTTTTATAGATCAACTATTATCACTTTTTAATAGATTATATATCATTCATATGTTTTGCCAATCACATTATGAAAGATATTTTTATCTATTATCTATGCCTTTGTTTATTACTACTTGTACATTTTCGTTTGTAAAATTGTTCAACTGCAGATACGTTTGATACAAGAAGATAAACAACTTCCGTATCAAGATAAAATAGATAGTACTTGCAGTTGCATCTAACCACCTCGACAGTTTATTATGAATCTTATGGTTATTAATTTTAACTTATCACTGTAGGTCTGTAAAGGGCAAATGCAATCTTTTCTCAAAAGTGCTAGTTAATATACATAAATCATTACGGATAACTATGTATGTACATCGGAGTTATCTCGGATCTCGGTACAGTTACTGGTGGTCTACCCCAGGAGGAGAGGAGGCGGAGGGAGGTGGTGGTAGAACGGTGGCTTGGGAGGCGGATAGAAGGAGCACGGCGGCAGAGAAGACGGTGGCGAGGGAACGGAGGAGGAGCAAGACAGAGACGATGAGATACTAATGAAGCAAGATCAATTTATTTTTTTGCATTATAAAAAACACACGTCCTAAAATCCGAAGGATGTTTTAAATATGTTGAATTGGATTTATGTCTAATAGTTTGGAATAACTTTATCATGATAACTAAATTTCAATTTCAAAATATATCTCAAAAAAAAAAATTTAATATTCACAAAGGCCCGTAGGCGAGTGTTTCTTCTTTCTTAACATGGGCACGGCCACGCCGTCTGTTGATCAACTCCATGAGCGATCGGTGCAGTACCTGAGTTCTCGTGTCCACTAGCGATCTCATTTTCTGTAGCCTTAGACGTCTCCTCTGTTTCCGACTTTGATCATCATCATCATCATCATCTATGGCAGAAGAGTAATGGTATGCTGAAGAATCCAAATAAGCGTTAGAGCTTCTACTACCGCCACCATCGTTACCTCGGATCGTATCGTTGCCAAAACCGTCGTTGTTGTCTCTAACTGCTACATGAGAGTCGTGAGAGGAAGAAGCAGAGGAGAAAGGGCGTGTTCCTCCTCCTCCTCCCTCGCCACTGTAGTCATCATCTTCATGACCAAAGCTGTGGTGCGGGAGAGAAGAGTCATGGGCTCTCCAGTTTGGGACGAGCAAAGATATCTCATTTTCTATCATTGCAGCGATCTCCAAAGGATCCCAATCAGTGATATCAAGCTCTTTCACCATCTCCAAAGCTACTTCAAGAGGTGTGTCGCTTACAATGCTGAACGGGAAGTGAATGTTCCTCATGTGACCTGCTACACAACCAAACAGGTTCATCACTACATTTTCCATCGGTGATTCTAAAAACAAAGTTTCCCAATTCACGTTTCTGGCTAACCCCATAACCCAAGAATCAGAAGCTAATGTTAAAATGAACAGGTGATACTAACGCTGCCCCAGATCCTGCAGCCTGGTTCAGCTAGCAAGATTCAAGCAACCCAACAAGTTTCATGCTCCAGACAAACCAGGCTAGAAAATTCTAGCAAGTAGAGCTCTAAAACGTACCATCACCATCTGAAATCTGCACTTGAAGAAAGATGGTGTGGTCTTCTGAGTTCATCCTTCCTGTTATCGACATATCTGTCGTTCTAGTTGGATCAGTCGTTGAAGGCAGATGCTCTACCACCGTTCCATTTGCAGCCAAATTCTGAATGGCCAGTTGTGGCGGCAATCTATAAAGAGGCGCTAAATCTCTCTCATCAGTTGTGGCGAGGAATGTGTCCCCCAAGAGCTCCTTCGCAGACAATCGCTTTGAAACAGTTTCCAGGCATTTACCAACAAAAAGTTGGGCCTCCATGTTTTGGATTCGATGGAAAGATTCAGGCAACTTCCCCTGAACCAAATCCGCATCAAAGAAAGTTAAGAGATCAAAAGGTTTTTTTTTTCCTGAAAATGATGATGATTGAGATTAGCCTCAGGTCCGCTGCTTACCGACGTAACTTTCTTGTATATTTGTGCAGGGTTGGAACATTCACTGTAAGGATATTCACCGGTAAGCATCTCTAAGACGCACATTCCAAATGAATAAATGTCCACAAGCTCGTTGTAATCCTCTTCATATAGCTCTGGTGCCATAAATTCAGGCGTTCCTAATGGTAAATTCAAGTCAGAGGTAGAAGGTTAATACTGGAACTTACCAGAATCTGTATAAGAACATGGATAAAATAGAAACAGAGAGAATGCCTATGACGCTGTGAGCATGTTGTGATCCACGGAGAATTGCGGCTAAGCCCAGGTCACCAATCTTGACTTGTCCAAGGTGACCATTAACAAAGATATTATCGCATTTGAGGTCTCTGTGAATGACAGGAGGATCATGTCCGTGCAGGTAAGCAAGCCCATTCAAGATCTGGCATGACCAGCTCTTGATTGCCCGGATATCAACCTTTTGATACTTCCTCCGATACCTGCAACATTACGACACATGACACAAGGCTCTCTTAAGGAATTCTGCACAAAGCATGAGGCTTTAGTGTTTGTTTGGCAAAAAGCGTGAGGTAGAGGGTTCTCATTACTCTCTAAGGGTGCCTGATGTGAACAGCTCAGTGATGAAGTTGAATGTTCTGCGGTTGACGTCGATCCAAGAAGTGCAGTAGCGGATAATAGATTCGTGATTGAGATTCTTGAGGAGATGAACCTCGGAGTAGAGACGTTGTAAAGGCTCAGGTGATCGGAAGATCTCATTGAGCTTAACCTGATTCCATGCGACCTCCATTCCTAGAACTTGGTCAAATGCTTTGTAAACCGTCTTCATTGCTCCTTTGCCAAGTACTTCTCTGAACTGCGCACCATTGATTCATCAAATCAAATGCAAGAAAACTGATACTTAGAAACAAACAGAGAATCAACCTAACGTTCAAGTGCAAACTGAGGAAAAGCTCCGATCAAAGCCAATGTTCATCAAGCATATCTCCAGAACATACCAAAGGAACAACACTAAAGGCTAAAGCAATGCCAGAAACTAGTATCAAAGTCAAAGACTTCCTATGGACAATCAACGGAGAGAGCCACAAAGTGACCTCTAAAACCAGTTTCAGGTACCAATTACGAGCTTCTCACGAATATGAGGACTGTTCAAATTACCAATCAGCTGAGAGTCAACCGTAAAATCGTAAGAGAAAGAGAAACTTACACGCCCATAGCGACCGGAAGGATCAGACTCGACGTAAGGGGTCGATTCATTGGAAGCTCCGGCGGAAGAAAGGTCCATATACATGACTCCGTACACGGATCTATCAGAATCTCCAAAATTGGCGGAAAATTTTACAACAGCGAAAGAAAGAAAATCCGAAATCGAAATCGGGGGAAAGCAAGATCGCGATGAAGAAGAAAATAGAAACAGACAAACAAGAGACTGGGAGAGAAGAAGAGAAGGAGAGAGAGAGAGAGAGAGAGGGAGAGAAGAGAAGGGTGCTAGAAAATCCTAGGTTTCCCTTCGTGATTCTCGTAGGTGAAGACGCCGAAGAGCAACCAAAAGAGCCTGGAATAATCAACGCAAAGCAAAACCCAAGCCATTTCTACAACAACGCCTCGATGTCGTATTTTGTATTCGTGCTCTTTCGCAATCATCTCTCTTGTTCCCTTACGGACCTTCATTCAAAAAAAGGAGACCCAGAAAAAAAAAATTAAAGACAAGTTTGGTGGGAAAAGTTAAAAAGAGAATATGTGGTTGCAGCCGATCAAAGTGGAGAAAAAGTGGGTGTGAAGAAGGAAAATTCGTGGGTTTTCTCTCCTTTTTCTCGGGAAAATACTGGAACAAAAAAAGGAAGAGAATTTGAAAGAGAAGAGGAGCAAAAGAGAGGGGATTACGCGAGAGCACTTAGACAATTCTGAATTTGAAAAACCAATGGCCACGCTTCGGATGCACCATCGATGATTCGGATTCGTAAAAAAAAAGTCAAGAATCGGGTTTGTTTTTAGATCAACTTTTGTTTTTCGGCTACCTCTTTATTGAATGATTGTGTTAGAGAAGTCAAACGAGATTTGATTAACGTGAAGTGTGACTGTAGAAGTTTGAAAGAGACGACGAGTGGTTTAAGTGTAATGGTATGTAACCGATGATTGCGTAATTTGATTGACACAGTCTTCATCTTTTATTTTCTTTTGTCTAGTTGACTATTTCCCCTTCCACGATATTTATTTCTATTTATTGAAAGATTATTTTTTTGTTTATATTTCAGTTCAATGTTTTTGAAAGTCAATTGGAAAATCGACAGATACTTGTGAGATTGGGGGTCAACTAAATCTGTAAACTTTTAATTTGTTACAATAATAGTAACAAAAAAAAAAAACATTCACTTCAGTTTGGTAGATTTTATTTAAGCAATTATGTGACCAAAATCTTGGTACTTTTCATCATCCACTGAGAAGAAAAAATGCAACTCAAGGGCATCAACAACAGAAAGCAAGAAGAATCATGGAGATTAGTGACGTTGAAACTAAACAAAAAAAAAATCCTATTATACACTCACAAACCTGTCTAAGTAGAAAATACAAAGCTCTTCAAAGGTTTTTCCAAAGAGTTTTGAGATTTTGATAAAATTACAGAGATAATTCTATAGCAGCAGAAATAACATACAAAGATCAGAAAAAAACACACACACAGCCCAAAACATTCAGCTCCATCGTTTTCTTTTTCTTTTTTTTTCTTCTGTGGGGGGTAAAAACAAAGAACTTAGGAGACAAACCAAGTTAGAAAGCTATACCTGTTCCTATAACGGTCTAAAGAGCACGTGTTTATGATCAGATCATGAGCTACAAAGGAGGGAACTCGTGATCATCCGTCAAATGGTATGACTGTGGAGGTGTTACCCTACATGTACGTACACACCATAATGAATTAGACACAGTGAAGTAGCTTTGATGATCAAATGGTAATACTACAGTGACTTTCAAGGGTAAGAGAATATACTGTACCGATCTTCCTGTGTGGAGGAGGGTATAGATATTGGGCTTTGTGACTGATTACAATAACCTCCACTGCTTATATCACTTTGCTTGCTGCCCTCCGCAGGGGAGAGTAGTTCAGCTGTTGGAGGCTCCGTAGACCTAAAATCAGGAGCCTTATCATATGGATGATTTGCAGAGCCATTGGAATCAGAGAAGCTTTCAAGTGAATCAGCTTGACTCATATCACAAGAACCATTCGTCTGGTGGGGATGATGGTGAAGATGATGATTATGCTGTCGCTCACGGGTGTTTCTGTCAGGGAAATTCATTTCTGAGTGCAAGTGTGCCATGCTTCGGCCGTTGTTACGTGGCGACCTAGCCTGGTGTGAGTTTCTTCCTCTTGAGGAGTGCGGTCTATCCCTGTAATGGTTCTGCATAAAAGAGACGTTAAGAAGCTTGGCCATTGAGAGGTCACCGATTTTTACAGAGTATCATTAACGTATGTGAGAGAGGCGTATAAGTAAATACCGCATTGGGGAAGTATGTTCCAGTTCCTCGATGCTTAGGCAATTCCTCGATACCAAAATTAGCACCTGGAATCATCTGAGGGTTCACATGAAAGAAAACCTGTCTCGGGACAACTCCATTGGCGTTTACTGGGCCGGGCGCATTCCGTCTGAATGGCAGTGCATGCCGAATTACTTCCCATGAATTGTTGTTGTTCGGAAGCTGAGATAGCCCAGGAGGAGATAGTGGAGACAGGGGACCGTTTTGGACATAATCAAACCACCAGCGCCCATATCGCAAACTGTTAAGCTGACTGTCGTAATCCCCTGTGAGGTCAGACAGCAAATTTGGAGTGCCAGAGACACAATGACCTGAGTAATGGAGATGCATGTTCTCCTGTGGCCAAGTTACCGGGTTCATAAGTGGAGTGTGGTGTACTGAGCCTGTAAACGGCAGCTCTACATGACCAACATACTCGTTCTTGTTCTCATTGCTATGTGAATCTTCAACTCTTCTGGAACCAACAAGGCAGGAATTCTGTTGCAGTTTCTCCACCCCGTTTTCATTTAATACTTCGCCATTTCTGATCTGATGGAGAGAATGATGCTTACCATTCGAAGGAGAGACACTTTCCTTATCACTAACGCTCATAGATTTCATTGCATCATCAGAAATCTCAAGCTTTTGGATCCTCACAGTAGCCAAGTCTTTTGCGTCTCCTGCAAATCGGTCCTCTGAAACTGATGGGACTGTTTCACCAGGTGATCCGCTTAAATCAAGCCGAGCTGTACTCGATACATTGGCTCCTGCATACAACGAGTCTTCCTGGTCATGCCTACCATTTCCAGCAGCACCAGATGAACTGAAAGACTCCGATTCGTAAACCATTTGATGATCTTGGAAATTGTTGGCAGTGGAAGGAGGCGATATGGCACTGTACCTGTTGTACCTTACAAATGGACCAGCATCAAGGACATCGGGCCTCTGGCCACTCCCATGCCTGTGTAGCATGTTAGAGAAGAACTTACGAAGCTCAAAACTTATATCTTCTTCTGACTGTAAAATGATTTGCCCAAGCTTCCGAGCACCATATGTAAATGCACTTCGTATGCGATAGAAGTTACCTGTGTAAGAGAAAGTTATACCCATGCGCTTTAAAAATTTACCAAAACAGAGAGTTGTCTAGACCATAAACTCCATGGACAGAGCATACTAAGTTTAGAGGTTATCTCAAGTTTAAACATTTCTTCGATTTCAGGGTGAAAAGACATTCCAGAATATCAAAACGTGAATTTTTAGCTGCACTTAAATCTACGCACCCTAATCCGAGATTTTCAGGAAAACCATACATAACACTAAATTTCTAGACAAGGAAAGGTCAGAAGCCACTGTCTTAAGCCTGCTCAAACAATAGAAGTCCATAAGGAGAGAGATAACAGCAGAACAACAAATATTACGATGGTTGGAGAAAAGCAAAGCAGACAACCTTTGCTCACGCTGCGACCAAGATTGTTATTTTCTTTAAGCGGATCAACTATATTAAGATGCTTTGATGGAAACAGACGTGGGTTTGAGTCAAATCCTCGTGAAGGTACAGAGTACATCTCCACACATTCCTTGAGGAACTCACTGGTCAGCAGTAGATCTTGCCCGCCATTTTCCGGAGTCTCAACTACAGAAACCAAAAAAAATGTAGACACTGAAACCACAAAAAATCTCAGTGTTACATAAACTTGATGAAATGCTTACCAACAATATCCGGTAGAGAGGAAAGGCAGACGGGACCACTCAGGCTAATGCAATAGTTATCCCAGTCAAACTTGCTGAAGTAGTCCAAGAATTTGTACAGAACCTATGGAAAAACAAAAGCTCAGTAAATCAAGATGAGACTAAATCATGATGTAGCCCTCAAAATTGCCGAAGTCTCTTACTGCTAGTGGACCATCCAACGATGAGTGGAAGAGATGGAAGATATATAAGACCAACGTCTCCAGAGCATATGTTGAGATTAATCCATGTAGAGCCCCGAGAATACGGCTCTCATAGTAGCACCAAGCTTTAATGAGTATGATACTTCGCTTGAAGAGATGGTCTTTTCCAATGAGGTGATCAATCTGCGTAACCAAATCATTAACGTAAATCTGTCAGATTGCCTTCTACAGTTGCATCCTTCGAAATTGCTAATACGAATTACTGTTCTACGCAAACGCGCTTCAAACATGTTATTGAATGTGATATGGCGAGCGATTTTCAATATTCAGGAAAATCTATTTAGTTAACACATACCCCTCGTGCACTTGGGTGAAAAAACAATAGCATTATGATAGATTAGTGACATTCAATTTCTGCTGTACATGTATCGATCAGGTAAAATAGGCCTTAGGCTGTATTTACCTTTTAAAAAGGTTAGCTAAATTTGTTCGACACAGCATGGTCATACTGAAGAGGACAGATTACCTTCTCAAGAAAGCACAGAGTACAAATCCCTCCGAGCTGATTGAAAGAGATATCAACCACAATGTTTTGCACCAGACATTTCACAAGCTTAACCTACAACAGAAAAGAAAGTTCGGTACTTGAGGAGATGATACGCATCCAAAAACACCATATACACACTTGGGATTCTCACGGCAGAAGTGAGTATGTGGAGGTATAAATATTGAATAACATAGAGAGATTGGACAAACAAACCTCAGCCCGTATTAACTGCACATCCTTAACCACAAACGGGCCACCCCCAATATGTTCCTCCCTCTCAAGTACAGAGTATACTTTATGTGCCAGTTCTTCCTCGTGACACGGTCCACCAAAAGCTGTGAGATCAATGTCTCCATCAGGAAGATACGTTTTCAATGGAACCGATCCAAAAGAATGCACCTGAAAGACACATACCAACAAGAAAAAAGAAAAAAAAAATCACAACTTTGGAAAGCATATCCATAGTCAGTTAAAGTGATCAGCCACAACGTCGAAGAATCTTCAGCCAGCAATAGAAACGTGTGAGAAATCTTACAAGGAAAGCCATCAACTTAAGAACAACAAAAGTGAATACTACATAAATATTGGATTTAATGCATTAAAGTTTTAAGCCAGCATCTAATATACATAGTCGATTTGAAGCAGGATTCAACACTTAAAACACGTCTCAGTTTTTTTTTTCCAGATGTTAATGGAAAACTAAAAAGCCAATTTATAGAGGGACATAACACAGAATGTTTAAAAAGAAATATTAACCTCGCAACCAAGTGTCATTTTGATTAGTCTTTGCATATAATCAATCACATCTCTTCTTCGATCCTCGGAAACAAGTGTTGGATGGACCTGCTCTATAATTTCACGGGTGGCTTCTTCCACTCTCTTCCAGAACTCCGACTGATTCGATGGAGAACGAGGCGGCGGAAGCGATGAAAATGAGGACGAACTCTCTTCCAATACAGACCAATCATCGAGATCCGAGGCCATGAAAGAGGAAAGAACCTAAAACTAACAAAGAAAACCAAACAGGAAAAATCGATTGATACGAGAGAGCACCCGATTGATCAAACGGAGGAATCAGTTCGCTGTTTAAGTACGGCCCCGAAATTGAATCCGATTGAGTTCGGCGACGGAGAAAAACGAACCAAGCGAGTAGAAGAAGCAACAGAGAATCGACAAGGAGAAGGCGAAATCAGGGGAAAAGGGAACAGGTGGGTTTTCTTCTAGGTTTTCAAGGATCCCAAGTGATTACTGTTAAGGACCGATTTTGTGTATTGATGTTCTTTCTCTCCTTTTTTTTTTTTTTTAAGATTTTGACTGCAATAAGAGGAAAAATAACGAGAACAATTTTTTTTTGTCTTACTTTTTGTCTTTATGTCGCTCTTTCCCTATACTTTTTTTTTCTTCTTAAACATGCAGTATTTAGAAAGAGTGACCAGCATTAAATGAAACTAAATTCTTAAGACATCATTTGATTTTGATCAGTTGATTCGGGAGTTATTCCTGTCTTTGATATAAATATAGTTGGTTAATTATTAAGAGATTTGTTGAATGTTTATAAAATCATTTATTTTTAAGAAAACGCAAATCTTGTTTTTGGACGAGATTATGAGAGGAGTCAAATTTAGGGTTGTAGAGTCCCAACTCCCAAGTTATGAAATTTGGAGAAATTGTGCTCATATGAAAAGGTGATTTGGTATATAGGAAACAAAAAATATGGGTTCAGAATCTTCTTCTGAATGACGCATAATTTTGAACATGCATACATATATGCAAATGGTTAGAAGATATTCTACACGATGAACAAACTATATAATGATAGTTCTGAAGTAACTGAAATCAAAGGTTTAATAAAATTGGTTATAATTTAAATTACTTTGTACAGCATCGTCAAATTCATTTTTCATGTGATGTCATTTTGAATATATGGCACATATATTTGTATATGTAATAATTTATTTTTCTAAAGTTTTGTATATTGATTTTGTAATCATATTTTGATATTAATGCAATTATTTGCTAAAAAAATGATTATATGAAAACCACTTACTATCATTTGAAGGTGCTATTTTCATGAAAAAAATGGTTCGGCTTAATATTCCAAACCTAGGTTTTTAATTAGTATGGTTCAAATGTTTTATAATAAGAGCAAAAAAAATGATCGCTCTATTTTTATCAGGATATTCATTACATATCTTTTGATCCTCTTTATAGTAAACTATAAAGATATTACTAAATATACATCAAAAATTATTTATCCTTTATACAGTATTAGATTCGGAATTACCTAATCCTTGTTGTCTTTTTGTAAATGGGTTATGACAAAATTTGTCACAAGGAGGAAACCTAGATTATAATTTTTGTATTTGTTGATTTTGCTAGTTTTTTTTATAATGTTAAGATTATATTTTAAATTTTTAATTTTTAACAGAATTACGCGGGAAAACAAAAAATAGAAAAAATCACAACGAAAATAATAGACAAAACTAGAAAACACAATCTAGTAAAACAATCTGAAAAAGAACCAATGAGATGAGATTATATGAATTTGAACCTGAATATAACATAGTAATAGTATTAGTATAAATCGTTAAGTTTGTTTCGCTCGAATTTTATCGTAGAATCACGGTTATCAAAAAAATTATTCGATTCAAAACGGGATAATAGATCGAATCGAATTTAACGATTATTTAACGGGTATTTTCTCACTCATTGACAGTAAAAGAATGTACGGTGCTGGTCAAAAACGAGTCAACATGTTAAATTGGGCAACTTAGACCATCCACAACGCGGGATGGACGAGGTTCATCCGTGGGGCTCAATATCATTATTTTAATTTGTTTTAATCGATTAGGCCCAAAAACTCGATGATACTGTCTCTCTGGGATGAGCTCGACGAGCCCGTATCGTCGAGGTTCACCGGCCTACGTGGCAAGCACTGATTGGCTGAAGTTTGGGAAAATTTTTTTAGGGTCGGAGTCGAACATTTGGGGTTATTTCGCATTATCTTTTTATAAAAAAAAAACTTGCACGGCGATTTGCGAAAATCGCGACTTCGAATCCAATCTTCCCCTCCGATCGAATCTCCGGTGAATCGTCGCTTCCCGTCCGGTCGATCAGTATGGTACGCCGTCTGTATCCTTTAGAAGTTTTATGATTGAGTTTTGGTCGGTTGATTGAATCGATATTAGGGTTTACAAAATTGAGGGAAAATTAGGGTTCTTCGGGAAGTTTTTTTTTGGGGCTTTTGGTGTTGATTAAGAGTTGTATGCGATTCATTGTTCTTATATTCAATCGGTTTCCGGATTTCGCGTATTAGGGTTTTTAAATTTGATGTTTTGAAATTAGGGTTTTCGAAATTGTTTATAAATTTTGGGGCTTTCATTTGGGATTGCAATTGGCATCTAATTCGTTCATTTAAAACCGTCATACCCTTATTTGAATATGATTTCGTGGTTTTAAGATTGCTGAATGGTTCGCTTGTGTGAGTTAATCGCTTGTGTGAGTCAATACGATTTGTTGATCGCTTGTGTGAGTCAATACGATTTGTTGATCGCTTGTGTGAGTCAAAACGATTTGTTGATCGCTATGTGTGAGTCAATACGATTTGTTGATCGCTTGTGTGAATCGCTTGTGTGAGTTGAAATTGTTCATTGTGTGTTTTCAAGTATTGAATGTTTAGGTCATATCTAATGTTTAGGTTGAAATGGTTCATTGTGTGTTTTCAAGTATCGAATGTTTAGGGACATCGTATTGTAATCATGTTCTGGTTATATCGAATGATTAGGTTTAAGTAGTTACTTGAGTTTAGGTTTGTTTTCAAGTTTTGTTTTTCTCATTTGGTTCGGATATTTATGTAACTCAAATGATCAAATCGTTTATTGTGGACAGAGTATGCCAAGTTCAGAGGATATCCCGTACTGGGAGAGAGCCATAACGAAGCAGAAAAAAAAGATTGAGAGGGTTAAGAGCCCGCTCTACAAGGCATGCCCCGTTGATGGAAAGATATTTTATTGGGAGGGTGTGCTGTTCGGACCAGCATAATCGCCTTACGAGAACGGAGTCTTCAAAATCAGCATGGACTTCCCTCCGGAATACCCGTTCAAGCCACTAAAGGTATGATGCTTTAAACGGTTCAGGGTTTTGTAGTAATCGCTTGCTGAATATTTATTTTCTGCAGGTTTTCTTGAGAACCAAAATCTTTCATCCCAACGTAGGAGATCGTGGTCATATCTTCCTTAGGATGCTGACAACGGATTACTTCTCGCCCATTCACACCATCCATAAGATGTTCATTAATCTTCATAAGATGTTGACAAACCCCGAAATAAGTGAGGGGGACTACTTTGATGAAGCCAAAACGAAGCTATACAAGGAAGACAAGGCGGGTTTCGATGAAAAAACACGAGAATGTACTCTAGAGCACGCTACGGCTTAGAGAAAAATACCCTCTACTTTTGGCATAAATTTGGACATCTAGAAGATTACTAGTTTACTTTCACTTTTGTTTTCTCAATTTAAGAACTCTTTTCATTTTATTTAATTCAAATGTTTAAAATAGTTAAAAAAAAATTAAAATAAAATATTATTAATTTATTGTGTTGAACCCAAAATGAGTATCAAGGACACTCATTTTTCATATAAAATCATCCAAAATTCTTCTACATTTTCTCTTCTCCAAAAATTATTATAAAATGCTGATGAACTCTATCATGAAGTTCAGGGTTGTGGAGGATCTTAGAAGTTGGGCTAATGTTTGCGGCCCAATAATAGTGTGAAGAAGAGTTTCTCCGCTTCAATTCGGAATTTCCAGGCGAATAACATCACCGGCAAATTTCGCGGAGAAACTTCGCCGAAGAAGCAAGTTATGGCCGGCATGGTTGCGGTGGCAGGATCGCGACGGTGGAATGCGTTTGTCCAAGCTTTAGTTCTGATATCACTATCATTTCCTGCTCTCTCCAGCGCTTATCGACCAGGAGATATCGTCCGGATGAGCAAGATGGGGCAGTATCACTCTGTTCGTATCCCTCTTTCACATATAGCTGAAATTTCCATCTAATCTGATGTGTTCTAAGGATCTGTTGATTTCCATGGCAGTCGAGAACCACTTGGCATGATGTGATCGGAAAGCACTGCCCGATCTTCGCCGTTAATCGCGAGGTATTGTGTATATTAGGTCACGTTATTAAAACGGAGTAGAAATTTCGGGAATTTAGATTGAATTTGTCTCTCTTCTTTTTTTTTTCATGCCAATTTTTAGGTGTTGATCCCCATAGCGAAACCAATTGGCTACACCGGAACTGATCCGTATAAGATGTGAGAATTTATTTCGTTTTTAAATTGCAATGCAATTGACAATGTTGAGTTGAGATTTCTGTGTCTTTAGTTTATTTGCCAAGTTCATCACTGGTTTTGCTAGCTATTAGATAGCATCTACCAATTTCTCTGTTGTTGCTCCTCGAATAAGAATTGATGAAAGATACATACAGTGATGATTCGTCACACTTCATCTGTTTTTCCCTTGTTTGTACACTAGTCTTTATGCTGATTTGGTGTCTGATGTGTGGTTACGGATGATTTTACATGCAGAAAATTCCAAGTTGGAAGTGAGAAATTCCAAATTCACTGGCTTTTGGTGATAAACCGTAAGAGCTCAGAAGTTCCGATGATTGATGTAGATTTGGTATGTTTAGCATTGGTTTTGAGTCGTTTATAAGCTTTGACTCATTACTAAGTCTGGTATGCTTAGTCATTTCGGTGTGTCTTGATTTTTTTCGTTTGCACCAGAGATATTCTGGAGGAGATTTGCTTGGAGTCACAGCTCAAGTTATCGATATGCCTCTTAGCTGTACGTAATATTCCTTATCTAGCTATATCCTGTCCTGATTTAGGTGTCTCTTTATTACCCTCTGTCTTTTGAGTGAATAAGGGAAATTGTCTGCACTACTAATCTGGGCTAACCAGATATGTTCAGGCTGATACAGTCCATCTTTCTGGTGGCATTACTATATTAAATTTACATTTTCATGGTATTCTATGCTTCAATGGTTTCTTTATTTCGTACAAGTTGCCTAAACCATGGTTATGTTGTTAAATTGCTTTGATTATAAGGAATGAATATCATACTTTCGATGCTCCGATTTGTGAGTTTTCTATTCTGCTTTCATTGCCATAGAGTAGCACTCACTTGCTTCAAATATTGAACGTAAGCCTCAGCAGTTTTTCTGACCCATGAACAGATGTGAATACACACCCGGAGATCCGCAAACAGTTCTGGGATCCTCAACACTGGCCAAAACATGTTCTTGTTAGATACACTTGGTAGGCTAATTTTGTTGACCTCTTTTAGCTCTTTTCTCCTCTCTCCTTACTAGTAAGCTTCTGTGAACGGTCGAGTTGTAAAGCTTAATGAACATCACGTAATTACTGATATGTTGCTGAGACGATTTATCATGATGCAGGAAGGAGCAGTCAGAGATTGATGTATCCTCGGGATTTTACGTCCTCTTTGGCTCAGGTAAGTCCTTATTGCTTCTTGCTAATTGATTTATTAGCCAAGGGAGAATAAGCTGATAACACTTAAATGTATTCTTATGTTGTCAAACTTGTGATCAGCTCTCACATTCTCATTTGTACTCTCCATTTACGTCTTACAATCTTCACGGGAGAAGCTGGCGAGGTAATCAAAATGACGTTCCTGTCCTCTCCAAGTCAAATGTATATATTTCTTTCTTGAAGCCCAATTCTTGAAAATATTTGATGTAGGTTTGTAAGAGAGACGGTTGTGGAAAGCAGCTCAATAGCTGGAGAAATTGGGAAGGTGGAGTGAGAGTCATAGTCAAGTATATGTATGTTGCTGCTACTGTTTAGTAGATGCTGGAATCTGTCTTCCAATTCTATCTATCTAGGATCAACTTTATTTGCTTAAAAAATATTCTTTTTTTTACCAGAAAAAGAAGAGATTTTTGTCAAACTTGAATAGTCGAAAGCAAAGCTATGTCCTTGTCATAGGTTGAGTTTAAAATATATACTCAAATTTCTTGCAGATTTACCTTCATACCAAAACTCTAATACCATACCAACGTTGACAAGTCGTTAAACTGGAGATATGTAGAGCATTGATTGGTCTGACTTTTTTATGTGCATAAAAGAATGAACTTACACTTGCTGATCTAGTGTATATAGATCTGATCTGACAAAACGGAGAGTACGTAGTGACTAGCTTAATAAGATTTTATTAAAACTATATAAAAAACCAAAGATGAGAGAAGAGAACCATAAATATGAAGCAATGCATTCAATGAAACCAACAACCACCTAACCCCACACAGTATGCTCTTACATTCATGTATTTGCCCTCTTACCTCTCTCTCTGTCTATATAAACACAAACTCTATTAGCTCTCTTCATCATCCAAACCCATTAATACTTTATATTAAGCAAAAGATAGAAATACAAAGTTGAGATTATGGAGGGGCTCTTAAAGTTGTCAACATTGGTGATTGTGTGCATGTTAGTGTCCGCTCCACTGGCGTCCGAGGCAGCAATCTCGTGCGGTGCAGTGGCCAGTAACTTGGGCCAATGCATTAACTACCTTACACGAGGTGGTTTCATTCCTCGAGGTTGTTGTTCTGGTGTCCAGAGGCTCAACAGCATGGCTCGGACCACCCGTGATCGCCAGCAAGCTTGCCGCTGCATCCAGGGAGCAGCTAGAGCCTTGGGTTCACGACTTAACCCGGGCCGTGCTGCTCGTCTCCCCGGTGCTTGCCGTGTTAGGATCTCTTACCCCATCAGCGCCAGAACCAACTGTAACAGGTAATCCCATCTCATTCTATTTATTTCAGTTTACTCGAAGTTTTTTGGGCACACTTGTATAAACCACTTGAATACAAGCTCTGGTCTTTATCATTTGATCTTAATAGTGTTATTAACCACGTATATAAAAAATTTTGATGTATTTGGTTGGTTGCAGGGTCAGGTGAGCAATGAGATGATAGACGTTGAAGAGTTTTCATATAGATAATCGATGAGAGAGTATTATTAAAACTAAAATAAGATGTCACTCGCTGTTACAAGAGTGTACTTCCTTTTACTGTTTTGTGTTGTTTTTAAAATTTGTATTTTCATGTCTTTCTTTATAATATATGACGGTCCATTTAATTGGCCGTTAATGTTATGTAATACTCGAATTGATATATGGAATTACGATATGTTTTGTTTCCCTTTTCATGCCATTCATTTTGCCACGTTCTTCTTTTAATGCATCGCTTCTTTTGCACCATCTATCCTATGAGAGTGTGAAGAACTACTTACGGATTATATTTGAAAACATAATATAAATTAAATAAATTGATTACATTTAAGTGTAGGTTTTATTATGTCGATCGACATTTGTATGATAACGCATAGTTTGCCTACGAGTTGTAGTTGTCGAGATCCTCCAAGATTGATCCAAGTCCGTGTGTGAGCCGTGAGCCGTGAGCGTATGTACAAGGTAAGGTATTTATACAAGATATGTAAGCGTAAATATATAAACTAGATAACATCGAATATTGTAGAACTTTTCGCTAATGTTATATTTCCTTATCTCTATATAGTTAAAAAAACTCCTTGCCCGTCTATTTGTTTTACATCATTTCCTTTTGTCATTTTCTTTGATGTCTACGACTCTTTACCATTAATTTTTACTTGGACCATTTCCATTTTTTCTCTTTTGCTTCACTTACTTGAAGTGCCACTTGATCATCATTTTCGGTCCACATGTCCAAGATCTTGTTACTCTCTTGGACTCGTACGAGTGGCCTCATAATTTGTGCCTGGCCACCTTGGTTGACATGTCCAAATAACGTAGTCCGTAGCAAATAACGAATACTTTTTTTTGACAATTTTTTTATTCAAATTAATTGGTTTTCTCCCCTTGTTTAGTGATGATGATGTAAAATATTTCTAATTTATAAATTTTCGAAATATGTGATTAATTTCTTTAGTCAAACCAAGTCGAAATACCTTTTTAATTCCTGCTTAATAATCTAAATTTCTGATGTTACATACATCTTCTTGAAACTCGATTAAGCGAAGATCGGGAAAGCAATGTATTTACATTGGAATATGTGTATTATTAAAGTTTAATATAGTAATTCTTGTTACCATTAAATTTGCATGCATGAGAAACTAAGCATAATTAACGGGTACGCATGACATTCATGAGCTTTCCCAATTATAAAAACCGCACCGACGATCTCAACAAAGTAAAAACAATCCATTCAAAACAATAAAAAAAAACAAAAACAAAAATGGCGTTTGCTCCAAAGATCATCACATGCCTCCTCGTCCTTACGGTCTACATGGCTGCCGCATCAGAGTCAAACATAACGTGTGGGACAGTGACGAGCTCACTGGCACAGTGCGTGGGCTACTTGACCAACACTGGTCCATTGCCATCAGACTGCTGCGCGGGAGTCAAATCATTGAACCAATTGGCTCAGACCACACCGGACCGTCGACAAGTATGTGAGTGCCTTAAATCAGCAGCTAAGGAAATCGATGGCCTCAATACTGACCTTGTGGCCGAACTCCCTACCACTTGTGGTGTTTCAGTTCCCTACACCATTAGTTTCAGCACCAGTTGTGACAAGTACGTCTCCATAACTTGCTTTTTGTTTTATACTACTATAGATTTTTTGTTTCTTTTTGGAATATGGAAATACAACTTTAAAATCTTTTTGTTTTTCATAGAAAATATCTTGACAGTTAATCATACACTTGACTCAAGAAAAAAAAAACATAAAGTTTAGTGAATTCGACTAAAACACATATATACTCCTAGTTCACAAATATTATGAAGGAGAAAACTGCAAACAGATTATTGAGTCGAACTAGAGAGAAGTACTATTATACATGTCAATGACTCAATATATTCTCTGTATTAATATTTATTTAAAAGAAAAGATAACTATATACAATCATTTTAGAAAAAACTAATTCAAAAGACAGTACAATTATTTGTTTTACATATATCTATAAATACAGATAGCTAAATTAGATAAACTCTAATAACAGTTTAAAATGTTATAAACTACTGGTGACAGTAATAACAACTCACATACATTAAAGAGAAATAAGAAAACTGGTAATTCTTTTTTTGTTTAATTTACATAATATTATAATTAATATTCATTTTTTTCGTAATCGAATATATACCAAAGGGGTTGTAACTAATATAAACGTATGGATGATTTGAAGAATGGAGTAATCGTTTTTAATGGTTGCATGAATAAATCCATTTGGAGTTTATATCTTAGTGGTTTCCAATGTATTGATACATACCTGTTTTGGTTGTTCGAATGTTGCAGGATATCGATTGCCGTGTAAAAGAGGCTATAGAGAATTACGACAAATCAGAGTTGCCAGCTTTGAAGCTAAATAAAAAGTATTATGCTGCTATTTCCCATTTTATGACTTCATTTTCTTATTATGTAATCAACTACATTTCATATGGTAATAATGACAAAGGATCTCTCTCTATCTTTCTCTCTCTATTTCTCTCTCTATTTCTCTCTCGTGTATTAGCGGCACACGTACCGTACAGGCGTACGTGCATGTAATATTTAGGACGCAAGGTTAAAAAAAAAAAAACAATCAGGGATAACACTTGCAATGATCAAGAAATTGCAGATATCTTTTGAGATTTATTTACTCAACCGCATATAAACCCTAAAGCACTCATGAAAAAATATTGCAATTATAAATAAATGTTTGCAAGTTCAATCCAAAGATAGCATACAAATATTGGGTATACTCGATATGATCACCACGGGCACGTCGCGGCTAAGGGGAAGTAAATTAACCTAACACGTTACATGCGGCGCGCGGTAGAATGTCCATAAAGCCTCGATAGACACATCATGTAGTGGCAAACAAAGAGTTGGTTTGAACTTTATAGTCTTTCTTGGATATAAGGAAATAAAGATGGATATTAGTATTAGGGTTTAAACTCGTGTTATGACGTTTAGTTCTTATTATTTTTATTTTTAATATGTACAAAACAAAAAAAAATTACTATTTACAACATAGTACATAAGAATTTCACTTATTTGGCCAAAAAAAAAGAATTTCACTTATATAGGTGGATAAATGTGCTACGGTTCTCACTCAATGATCAAAATGGCTTAACATTTCTCCAGCTAGTCTTTTTCAAATATTTTGATTAGAATATAATGGTAAAACTTTTTTAAAAAATTTGAGGCAAGAAAGCTCAAAAAGCCAATTTTTTTTCTTATACACTATAAGACTAGAAAACCATAAAAATATCGAGTTGGCCAGTAATTGGTAATTGATATGTTTTTAGCTTAATATCTTTGTAATTAGTGGCCAGTCTTATTTTCTCTATCAAACGACTCGACAAATAAGTCTTTCTCCAAGTAAAACTGCAAGGAAAATTTTGTTTTGTATAACATATGTTCAATATAGTTAAAGACTTAAAGTTTCTAGTAATTTTTCTTTTTTTAGGTTTCTAGTAATTGTTTAGTCGGCTAACTCTTTGTTTGATACAACCATCTCACAAAGGACACTGATGAACTCATATAGGATCGATTAATTTAATCAAGAGGTATATATAAGCTGGCGGTAATTGCCTATATTAATCAGTTTTTTTTTTTTTTTCTCTACTAGAAATATGAATAAGATGGGCCTCGTAGACTTATGCGACACATCTAATGGGCTTTCAGAAATAACGGCCCAAGGATTTGGCCGACTTGGCTCTGCGAGTTGATCCAATTTCAGACACGACCAAACTCGAACCAACGTTCGTCTCCCGATCGATCTTCTGCCCGAAAAAAAAGTCTTGTCTGTATCGATAATTTATCTCTGTCTCACTGGTTTTCCCAATCCTTTGCGTGAAATCTAAGCTTGGCGATTATCTGCAAATCGCCTGACTGTGATCTGCGAATCTGCGATGCGTTTTGCACGACTACGATTACCCTGAAAAATGTGCTTCTGGTGCGGAGTTTCAAATCTGGTTAGTCGCTTCAGATCGAATCAGGACTTCCACTGTCTCAGAAATCAAGCGATCGAGTCATAGTTAGGGTTTGACCCTGGTTGCGATGGATAGAAGCTTGGTCTTGTCTCTTCTTCTATTGATTTTGTTTGTCTCCAATGCTTCGTCTTTGGAAAAGTCGCGGGAGTTAGTTGATGAAGAAGCACCAAAGGATAATTCAAACTCAACCACTAAACAAGTAAAATTTCGATTCTTTTTTTTTTTTTTGCTTTTCCACAAACAAGGTTTTGAACAATGTGTATTGACTTACTCTATGTTTCTGCTTCAGAAGTCTCCTTTGCCTAGTCTTAAACCCATTGGAGATGAAAAATCCAATGTTAGCTCATCAACACCTCCTTTGCCAACTACTAATTCGACGAATCTTAATCCTAAGGAGGCTGATCCGGTGAGTCCACCACCTCCGCAACTACAACCTGAGAGTGTCAAGAATGTCACGACAGTGTTGAACACAACAGAGACGATAAGCCCGCCTCCAGCGAACCAAACAGATAGCCAGGAGGATAATGGAAAATTACCTGCTAAAATGGCGCCACCTCCAAAAGGCTTGGAGAGTGGGAAAAATGGGACGGAGCCAGATACGGGGAATCCTCCTCCGGCTAAGGTGAATGAAGCTAAGGGGAGCTCAGAGCCTGCCAGTGCAGAGACCTGTGAAGGAAAGTCTAAGATTTGTACAACTGGGAATTCATTGGTGGCATGCACTTTAAGCATTGAAAAAGGTACATTTGTCTCTTCTTGTAGTGCCATTTTGTTTGATTTTTATACAAGCTGTATTCAGTTTGTGGGCACTGTTAGTGTAGCATTTCAAAGTTTTGAGCTTTCCATGACTGTCAAGTTGAGAAAAACGTGTTTCTCCTTCTGTGACAACGAGGAGTGGAAATGTATGCCTTTTTATTCTATCCAGAACCCTATGGAACGGGAGCCACCAGTAGACGTGGACAAAGCTATTAGTTTTCACATTTTTATTTGACATGATATCTCTGGCATGTGCTTTCTTGTTTTATTGAACAATGCAAAGATAATGATGTCCATCAAAATAAGTTTGGGTTAGCCTCTTGAGTAAAAGCCATATAGCAGGTTTTTGTTTGCAGTTCATGAGAATGGGTGGACAAGTTGTAAATAAATATTTATTGGCTATGGTGGTTTTATGAATTTCATCTGGTTAAGAACTAGCTGCTTTACATTATTGGGAAGCCTCGTTGCTGAGTCACAACGACACAAACTAGCGAATGTTTGACATTAGTATGTGGTGTTGATTTGTAAACGAGTTTGATCGCATTGACATGAAACATCTTAACACATTATAGCTATTCCTTTACAATTTGTAAGGTCTATGCTTTATCTGTTCTTTTTTCTCCAGTAAGTTTTGCTTAGTTGATTGAATTTTTCACATTCTTAAGTTGTGTTTTATTATTGCAGATTCTTCGAAATGGTTGATTCTAGTACAAAACGACGGTGAAGAAACTTTAAAAGCAAAAATCGTTCTTCCAGTTAACCCTTTACGAGAGCTGACACTGGCAAAACACCAGAGTCAAAGGGTATGTGAACTATGTGCTTCTGTTCTGATTCCATTGATAAAAAGTCGCTATGTTGGACATGTCTATCTCTCGAAGTCTGAAATACTTTGTGATCTTTGGTTATTACAAACGAAACCGAGCCAACCTTCTTTCACTTGCAGAAAAATTGACAAGAATTGTTGCTCTATGCACAGGTAAACATATCAATCAATAAAGATACAAACAAAATCATACTGGACGCCGGGAAGGGAGAGTGTGTGCTTCACATGGACCCATCAGAAGAAAGCTCACTGTCCATCCATCTCCCCTCTTATGAAAAGCTAGTGACGCCTATTAACGGTGCCTATTTCATGATAGTATCCGTCGTTATATTTGGGGGAGCTTGGGCATTTTGTCTGTGTCGTAAGAATCGCCGAGCAGGCAGTGGAGTGCCTTACCGTGAGCTAGAATTGAGTGGAGGGTCGGGCTTAGAAAGCGAGTCAGTGGTCCATGACGTGGAGACAGCGGACTGGGACGAGGGTTGGGATGATGATTGGGATGAGAATAACGCTGTGAAGTCGCCTGGTGGTGCAGCAAATAGTGTCAGCATCTCTGCCAACGGATTGACAGCGAGAGCTCCGAGCCGAGATGGATGGGATCATGACTGGGACGACTAGACCTTTTGTGTTTTTATCAGTGGATGGATAACTATTACTGGAGAGTCAAAGCCCACTTGGATATAGATTCCTCCTGCAAAGGCAACAAGACAGAGAAACAGAAAAATGGTTAATGTCGACGCACTTGGCCTATATAGATCTTTTTAAAAAAAAATTTTACTAAGTTGAAATGTCATATTTTGTACCAGAGTCACCCAACCAGAGCCTTTGTGTTTTGTTTCCACATTTTTTTTTTCATATATTTTGTATGATGTATACGAACAAATTTTGTTTTGTACTTTCCCTCCATTTTCCGTTTAGCGTTCTTTTGGGAATTTCTTTGTACCAACATTTATTTACTTTAAACAATTAACGGGATACATATTTCATATTTCTCTGTTAAGGGTTGTCACATATCACAAACGAGTTCACACAATAACCTAATGCCCAATGATCTAAAGTTGACGTGTCGGTGGTTACAAACAAAACCATCAAGAAATAAAAGTGGTAGAGATCAATCCTTTTTGCGAGTTTTTTTCTCCCAAGTCCCAAGTCTTGGAAATCTCAATTCTTCGATTTCTTCTTATAAACACACCCAAATTCCGAATCTTTGGGATCTTCTGTGTGCACTGGAAGTTCTTGGCTATTCTTCTCCAGTGATGAGCTATCCTTTCCTTCCATTGTTCATAGATGTTTTGCGGAGTTACAACAAGGAAAACATGCCCATTTCGAGGGTTTTGAACATGTGTGTAGTTGAGCTTCACGAGGGACGATCTTGGTTTGAAAATCTACATTATTAGCTGGTTCGGGTGAAGCCACAACATCTGTGGTAACTGGCTCTAGGCTCTGTATTGGACGTCTCTTGACAACATCGGTGCATCTGCTACCTGATCCACTCGTACAATTTTCTGATACTTTTTCAGCACTTCTAATTTGTTCAGCTTCTGCAACTTCCAACTTCTTTATATAATTTCCACTTCTTTCACCATCTATAAAAAAACTGCAACAGGACAAAAATGGATTTTCAATTCCCATAAGACAGCTCTAAATATAGGAGGAGCTCTAAAAATCAGAAAAATCGGGTTTAAATAGTTTCAATCAATATACTATGTTACTACCTTAAGCCACACTTGAGCACTTCGAGTCTTGGTATCTCACATGTATCATCTACAATAGTAAAATTAAGGGAGGCCATAGTAGGACTGCATATGTTAGGTTGCGTGGATTTTGTAGGAATAGAGCAGCCTAAGTCCTGGTTCTCAAGACGTTTAAAGATCTTTGAACAGCTGTTATACGCAATAAAGACATGCTCTGATGCAATATTCTCTACTATATTGCCCTGATTACCCCAACTTCCGACTGGGAAAACAAATTCAATCCAGGACCCTTCTTTTACTTTTAGTTTGAGTGTGCATTTCACCGAGAAGCAGCGGATTTGTTCCTGAGAGTCTGGAAATGAGACAACAGCACATAAAGCTAGACCGGCAAGCCTATTTTCGTGCCATTGTGGGGGCATTCTGAGCTCTAACACAGATCCAATGGCTTTATGACAGAACCATGTAGGTAGTTCACTTCCAGGAAAGCAAGTACTGAACAAGGCCTCCAAATCAGAACCCTGCAAAGATATGGAAATTAATAAAATGCGAATGTTTGAGAAATAGAGGAACATATAATGAAAAATATCATGGAAACCACATCGCAGCAATTATGTGCATCTGAAAGCAGCTGGCATTTCCTTTGAGCAAAGGAAGATATATCTTTCTTCGCACTCCTTTCGAGTTTGTTGCAGTTCGTGAAAT
Organism: Eutrema salsugineum; assembly: GCF_000478725.1. Lineage (NCBI taxonomy): Eukaryota > Viridiplantae > Streptophyta > Magnoliopsida > Brassicales > Brassicaceae > Eutrema > Eutrema salsugineum. The sequence continues at coordinate 1,919,896 of NW_006256858.1, forward strand.
TGAATGTGGAATATATCTGTTGAGTTGTCATAAGACATGCCAGTGGATTCGAGACTGTTTTGAGTGAGCAACAACCGTGTGCATCTAAGTGTTGAAGATTTGGTGGCAGCTTTGGAATAGATGAAAGACTCTTACAATACTTCAAGTCCAACCATTTTAGTTGAGAAAATTGGCTGATGTTTTCTGGAAGGGAGCTGATCTGGTCGTTCTTGTTTAAGCATAAACATTGTAACGAGGATATCTTTGGAATCTCTGTTATGGCTGTCGCATCCAGTCGTAATATCTCTAAGACCTTGATGCCTTCGCCGGTTGCCGAGATACTTTGGAACTTCGAACAATCTGAGAGTATCAATTCTTTAAGAGCTTTCAAGTCATCAAGACAATCCGGAAACTCCTTCAGCTTCGTGCATCCTTTCATATTCAATAAGGCAAGTCGCTGGAGAATGTTGATATTCAATGGAAGTTCTTTTATTGAAGTGCCATCCAAGTATAGAGCTTCTAGATTTTTTGAGATCACCCGAAATTCCTTAAGGCCTGAGCAGTTGCTGAGGATAAGAGTTTCAAGAGAGACCAAATTTATTTCCGGAAGACAGTTGAGACTTATGCACCCTTTCAGATTCAGGAAAAGAAGACTTCTCATATATTCCATATCATGGGGTAAAGTTTCCATTGCTATGCAGCCTTCAAGGTTCAGTCTTTGCAGATTTTGAGCCTTTGATAACCCTGATAAGACGCGCAAGTTACTAGAATAGTTGAGATTGACCCACTTTAATTTTGATGTATCCTGTGACCGCACAATATTTAGCCACCAGTAAAGATCCTATCCATGTTAATTTAAGTCACATAGTCAAACGATAACAGAGAGACACACACCTTATCACCACTCCAGATTCGTTCAATCTTGCTGTAAGGAAGCTTAAGGTCTACAAGATTATGAGGGTTGAAATCTGGTGGAATTTCCTTCAATGGGAACTCCACCCAGTGTAGATATCGAATCTCTTTCAGAGGAAAGTTTAGTCCATCCGGTAGGTTTATCTTATTGTTAGGTTTACATTGCTGAGGACAATGTGAGCTATAGATCTTGAGGTATCGGAGATTGCGCATTGGTTCGAAGGTGCGACTGTCTAAGCTCATCTCCCTCTTCATTTCATTCATGTTTAGGAAAATCCCTCTGACTTCTGCACCTTCCTGGTTAACAAGTCACGGTCGTCAAATCTTGTTATTCATGATAGAAAGTAGTCTTAAGGAAATTTATCAAATGAAATGTATAAACAAAAGTTTGTCTGTAAGTTCACCTCTATGTTCTTTAGCACATCAGTTATGTCTTGATGGTGCCACAACCTATGTCCCTCCGTTCCATCTTGAGCATATCCTCTTCGGCAAAGTTCCTTGGCGAAGGTATATAGTAAGTCATGCATCTCTACTCGCCCATCAGAAACATCAATCATGAATTTGTTCATGAGAGTTTTTATTTCACTTGCAGCTTCAGATGTATCTAGTAAACTTGCAACGTAACTCTCATCTTCCATTCTAAAACAAGCCATGTCGAGAAATATATCTTTATGCACTTGACTCAGCTCATCATAACTTACATCCAACACATCTCGCATACACTGCCAGCAATTTTGTTCGAGTGCAGCCAATTTTGTTCTCCAATGGTCTTCGTCTTTCCCATTAAGATCTTCACCCAACAACTTAAGAGCTAGTGGATGACCTCTAACATAATGCACAAACTCTTTTGATAGCTTCATGATGACTTTTTTGTTTAGTTTGTTGGAATGATGATCAAAGGCATAACGCCCAAAATGACCTAAGCCGTCTCTGTGGTTCAATTGTGGGACAACATAAGTATAGTCAACCACATCTTGGATAAGTGATTTGTCGTTTGTTGCGATGACAATCCTACTTCCCTGCCTAATCCAGTCGCATCTCCCCAGAAGAACCTCTATTTGCTTTTTGTCACTCACATCGTCAAGAACAACGAGAACTTTATGTCTGAGTAGTTTACTCCTGTAAGATTCGTACACGCGTTGAGTAGATTCTATGTCTGGAATTTTTACACCGAGTAACTCTTCCAAGAGTAATGCAGGCAAGCAATCCAACCCAAGCTCCTTCGATGTTCTACGAATATCTTGGATTAATCCGTGACTTACGAACTTGCACTGCCAAGTTTCATATAACTCCCTTGCAAGAGTGGTTTTACCGATGCCGGGCATCCCAACAACTCCCAAAATTCGAGTCTCCTGACAACCAAGATCCAACTTCTCCTCCAATTCTTCCAAGCGTTGCCTGAGTCCATAAATCTCATGGTTGTCTTTTCCTAAGCGCATTGAAGTGTTTTTCGATAGATGAACAAAATTTTCATTGGTTCCATCCAAGGGAATTTTGCTCAGCGCTTGTTTAACCTCTTCGACTATACAGTTAATGAAATCGTTCTCATCGCTGTAAAAGGGTAAGAAAAAAAAACCACGCAGATACTTAGGATTATTTTCTTGTTATTCGATCCTTTGGATTATTGAAGGTCAAACTATGAATAGAATCTCAAACCATGCCTCTCGATAAATGAATTTAGAGGAAACTGAAGAAATGGTACCTCATTCCCTCGAAGCAGAAGCCGATCCGGTCAGCAACAGAGCTTAAAGCTTCAGACCATTGGTTCTTCTTGTCATCATCAACATTGCGCAAATTTTTGAACACATACCCAAACCGTCCCCTCTGAAACCGAACATGGTATGCTTTAACCTTGTAGAAGATGGGAATGATGAGGAGTTTACCCTTGTCCATGCATTCCTTCATCTTCACCAGCTCGTTCAAGCACCATTTTGACTCGGTGTACTTCACGGAAAAGATGGCCAAGGCAATCCTCGACTCTTCAATCCTCTGGAAAAGCACATTTAAAGGTTTGCCTTTTTGTTCATTCGTGTCTATGAAGATATTGACCCCGTGCCTTTGCAATGCATTTCTGAGATGGCTAACGAAGTTGTTCCTCAACTCCTTTCCTCTGAAGTTTACAAACACTAGGTGCTGCGGAGGCAAATGAAATGGTTTGCTTTTGGAAGAGGAAGAGACCTCCTCCATCTGAGTTTGATAGGAGACAAATTGTGATTGGGTTTCCTCTGGAGATACAGGACATAATTCCAATTTCCAAACATCTCAATAAAAGATCCTCTTTTTATTTTTCTCTCCAAATCTTGGACCAGTTCTACAGAAGATAAGCGAGGAGTTTAAAATATCAATTTCTTAGTTGGCTATGACTTCTTCTTCCTCCATTGAATAAGGTGAAGAGGACCAATAATCAAATTGTGATGATATGCAAAGATATTTTCTTAGTTGGCTATGACTTCTTCTTCCATTGGAGAATTCGTTCAGAATACACAATTCCAAGAAATGTTTTGAGAACGACTCGGTCTAGACTCTAATCGACTCACGAATTCACTAAATTAGAGTCTAAATGAAGAATCCCCGACCAAAATCCCCCCGAATCTAGTGCCGAAGAGAAACGAGAAATTACCGTAAAACGCGACTGATCATGGTGGAGAGCAGCGATGTTTACATCAGCTTCGATAGATGGGAAGATACGGTGCGGTACTCCTTCATCAGCCACCTCGCCGCCGCTTTCCACCGCAAAGGAATATCCTCGTTCGTCGGCGGCTCCGATCCGGAAAGCAATGGATTCGCCAGGGTAGCCATGGAGAAATCGAGGGCTTGTGTAGTGGTTTTCTCCGGAAAATACTCGTCATCAAAGCCATGCCTAGAGGAGCTAGTCAATGTTTCCGAACGCCGGCGAAACAACGGTCTCGCGGTGGTTCCGGTGTTTTTCCCGGTCACGAAATTGTTTGTGAAGAAACAAATCTGGAATTTGGGCCATGTTAGAAGCGAATGGCAAAGCGCTCTATTGGAAACTGCAGAGTTACCAGGCCACCAATTATACGATAAGCAAAGGTATAGTTTGTTGATTTGTATTAAACTCTATAATCCACTCTTATTAAATGTTTTAAGGATTAAAAACACAAAGACATTCTAGACTTGAATATTTACTAATTTTCTACAAAAAAAAATATGCAGTGACTCCGAATTTGTACAAGAGATTGTCGCTCATGTGCGTGAAAAGCTCAAAATCACAAAAAACATTGGAATCTACTCAAAGTTGCTGATGATAGAAAACTTGCTCTGTAAGCAACCATGGGGTGGTGTTCGAAGCATAGGACTATGGGGTATGCCTGGAATAGGCAAGACAACACTTGCTAAAGCTATCTTTGAAGAAATGTCTGGTGACTACGAGGCTGCTTGCTTCGTCAAAGATTTTAACAAGGAGTTTCATGACAATGGGCTTTACCGTCTGTTAGAGCAACACTTTGGGAAAATTCTTAGGGAAGAGCTTGGCGTAAATGGTTTAGTTAAAAGACCGATCCTCCTTAGAAACGTTTTACGCCACAAAAGACTTCTTGTCATTCTTGATGATGTGCGCAAGCCTTTAGATGCAGAGTTGTTTCTTGGAGGGTTTGATTGGTTTAGTCCGGGAAGCTTGATTGTCATCACTTCAAGAGATAAGCAAGTTTTTTCACTTTGCCGGGTCCATCAAATATATGAGGTTCCAGGTTTAAATGAGGAAGAGGCTCTGCAGCTATTTTCGCGGTGTGCATCTGGAAACGATGAGAGTCTGCAGAAACTATCAATGATGGTGCTTGACTATGCAGATGGAAATCCTCTAGCTCTAAAGTTTTTTGGAAGAAAGACGAGGAAGAATCCAAAAGAAACAGAGAACGCAGTCGTCACACTCGAGCAATCTCCTCCAGATGAGATTCATGATGCAGTCAAGAGCACATATGATTCACTCTGTTCCAACGAGAAGAACATATTTCTTGATATTGCGTGTCTTTTCAGAGGAGAAAATGTCGACTGCGTGATGCATCTGCTTCAAGAGTTTGGTTTTTTTCCACGTGTTGAAATCAGTGTTCTTGTTGAGAAATGTTTGGTGAGTATCTCAAAAGGCAGGGTGGTAATGCATAATCTGATCCAAAACATAGGTCGCAAGATTATCAATGGAGATAAGAGGCGTTCCAAATCCAGACTGTGGGAACCTTTGAGGATTAAGTGTTTTCTAGAAGATGAACAAGTTTTGGTATGTTATATTATGTTATTTGCTCACAAGACTTTATTATTTGAATGTGAGCCAACTTCTTGATTTATTCCCCTTGTTGTTTCAGTACAGTGAAGAAATCGAAGCCATATTTCTGGACCCATCTGTCTTAAGCATTGATCTCAACCCTATGGCATTTGAGAAAATGTACAATCTTAAATATCTGAAGATTTGCAGTTCCAAACCTGGAAACTATCCTGCTCTAAACTTTCCCAAGGGACTTGAATGTCTACCAGATGAGTTAAGGTTGTTGCACTGGGAAAATTTTCCATTGTTATCCTTACCACAAGGTTTTGACACTAGGAATCTTGTTGTACTCAACATGTGTTCTTGTAAACTTCAGAAACTTTGGGAATGAAATAAGGTAAGAAAGATCTGATATGCAATTCACATATAGCGGCTCGATTGTTATTTTCTTAACATTTTGTTTTTTTCTAGGAACTTGGGATGCTGAAGAGGATCAAGCTTTGCCATTCACAACAACTAGTTGATATTCAAGAACTTCAAAATGCTCGAAATATTGAGGTAATTGAGCTCCAAGGTTGTAGAAGACTACAAAGATTTCTAGACACGGGTCATTTCCACCATCTTCGGGTGATAAATCTATCTGGTTGCAGAAAGATCAAAATTTTCCCAGAGGTTCCACCTAAGATTGAGGAGTTGTATCTCAAACAAACTGGGATAAAATCAATACCAACTGTGACCCTCTCTTCACAAGATAACTCATTCACCTATGATCATGGAGGTGACAAGCTCTTGAATCTAGAAGACTCGTCTGATTCGAAAAGTCTGTCAATCATGGTTTATTTGGAATACCTCAAAGTTCTTGATCTGTCTCATTGCTTAGAGCTAGAGTATATTCAGGTTATTCCTAAAGCTCTCAGAAAGTTATACCTTGGTGGCACCGCCATACAAGAACTGCCTTCGCTCGTGGATCTCTCTGAACTTTCTGTATTAGATTTAGAAAACTGCAAACAGCTTCAAAAGCTACCTATGGGAATGAGTAACTTGAATTCTCTTGTGGTTCTTAATCTCTCTGGATGCTCAGAGCTTGAAGATATTCAAGGTATCCCAAGAAACTTGGAAGAGTTATACCTTGCTGGGACCGCTATACAAGAAGTGCCATCATCAATCAAGTATCTCTCAGAACTTGTCATATTAGATTTGCAGAATTGCAAAAGGCTTCAACATCTTCCGGTGGAAATTAGTAACTTAAAATCTCTTGTCACACTTAAGTTATCGGATTCATCTGGGAGGATGTCCACATCAGAAATCGGCATGGGTGATTTGAAGCATCTTCTCTTGGCTTTTAATGAGAATGCAGATCAGCGTCGAGATTATTTCCCCCAGCCAAGGCTGCTATCTTCAAGTTTACATGGCTTGGTCCCAAGATTTTATGCCTTAGTATCTTTGTCCCTCTGCAATGCTTCCTTGATGCATATACCTGAAGAGATTTGTTCCTTGCCTTCAGTAACGGTAATGGATCTTGGTCGGAATGGTTTCAAGAAAATCCCTGAAAGCATAAAGCCGTTATCTAAACTGCATAGCCTTAGATTACGACACTGTAGAAACCTCATATCGCTTCCAGAGCTTCCCCAAAGCCTGAAGCTCTTGAACGTACATGGTTGTGTATCCCTACAGTCAGTTTCATGGGCGTCTGAGAACTTTCCTAGTCACTACACCTTGAACAATTGCTTCAATAGGTCTCCAGAAGTGGCTAGAAAACGAGTAGTAAAAGGTCTGGCTAAAGTAACCAGCATTGGCAAAGAACATGAGCAGGTATCTCTCTCGTTTCTCATTTACTTTTTCTCACTCATGCTTTACTTTGGCATGTCTCTGATTAGGGATTTGCCTTGTTGGAACCAGGAACTCGTCAAAGCGCTTGCATTTAGCATTTGCGCTCCTGCAGATGGAAATCAGAGATCCTCTTATAATTTGCGGACAGGTTCATTTGCAATGCTAGAGCTAACTTCTGCCTTACGAAAGACACTCTTGGGCTTTGCTATCTTCGTTGTAGTTACGTTTTTGGATGATAGCCACAACAACGCTGGTCTTGGCGTTAGGTGCATAAGCAAATGGAAGGCTAAGAAAGGGGCATCTCGTAAAGTAGAGAAAGTTTTTAGGTGTTGGGCTCCGAGAGAAGCTCCTGAGGTACAAAGGGATCACATGTTTGTGTTTTATGAGGATGCCGAAATGCATAAAAGTGGTGGCGAAGGAAACGAATCTAGAATACTGGCTGATCATGTTGAATTTGAATTCCAAGCAGTAAATGGGAGAAACAAGGTTCTAGGCGGTAATTGCATGGTGACAGAATGTGATGTTTGTGTTATAACAGCTGCAACTGGTGCGGCGAGTCTGAGTGTAATAAGTGCAAGTAAGGATATGAGTTTAAGAGATAAGCCTTCTCCGAAGCTTTCAAGTGTGTTCCGTAAGCTTCGATTTAGGAGCACTGGGAGGTTTGTTAGTTGTGCATCTGCCTAGAGTGAGGAAAACTAAGAGATAAAATGGTGTATGTGACTTGTACTCATGTGTGCCCAAATACAAAAAAGCAGAATATAAAACTATTTATAAAATGTAGTTTATATTATTTTGAAAGAACTACGTACTGGTTTTTTAATGTAATACTAGGTGAAGATCCGTGTATACACACAAGCTTGTATACTTTATAAATTTATAATTTGTGTTGTATAATATGAAAGATTTTTTATTTAAACTTTAAGAATATTTTACTTGTATGAAAAACATCTTAACAAATACAACTTAATTCGATATAGAAGCGGTTATTTGATAAAATGTATGAATTGATATATATTGAAATTATTTGTTCGTATTTATTTTTATTAATTATAATGTAAACACATTTTTAAATTTTCTGTAGTTTTTACTCTAAATTTCCAGTTAGTTTCGGTTATAATCAACCACATATTAAAAACTAAAAAGAAAATAATTAATGTTTTCTAGCTTAAGTTATATGATCACTTAATTGGAAGTTTTATATTATGCACATAAAATTTAGATTATCAGCTTAAATTGCAAGAAACTTTTTGACTTTTTTTATATGTTAACAGTTAGCACACACAAAAAAACACTTACATCCATGCAAGCTACACATCGCCATATCACATTTAAGAAAGTACAAATACTTTTCTATAACTTCTAAAATTACGTAAGGATCTAGTCTTACCAATCGTTCTTTCATAAACTTTGCACCCCAAGAATCGAGCGTAGAAAGAATTATTGCCTTATGGGAACTACATTCTATTTCTGTCTAAATATGAAATCGTTTAATAACACACTGCCTAAATTATGTTATAACAAAATACTTAGATAATGAATACAAAATGTGATCATATTGTGATCCTAACTCCTAAGTCTTGTCTCCCATGAGAGTGGCTGAACAACCTCCAATTAACACTCATGAGGAATAGAAGATGATAAAACAATTACAAATTATGCAGACTGGAAAATCATCCGATCATAATAAATTTATCGATCATTTATGGTCATCACAGTTTTAAAAAATTACTCTTTTGATATTTTCTCCCGAGAAAATTTTTTGTCCCCTCACTCTTAAATCCTTCTCTGCTTTCTCTATAACCTCCTCTTTGTTGTCTTTATTACGTCTCCCCCATAACATTTGTAAGTTGTAACCCAAGCAATAAAAAAAGAATGAGGTTAAACCATACCATTAATTCATCATAATGGCAACAAACATGCATAGTGATATCAACATTCGCCTTTACCATTTTTTATATTTCTCATTTTAGAGAGAACACAATTCGTTAAAATGTTTCAGGTTATTTAGATACGCAAACCCACTTTCTACCAATAATATCAAGCCATTTAATCCTTCATAAACTCCTAACTGAATTTTCGTGCGACCTTCCTTCTCCAATATCTTTTTTTTTTCTCAAATCTTCTCCAATATCTGAAAATAGCAATCACCACCTTTTGAAGTCATAGCCATGACCACAGTTACTTCCTTCACTTACAAACTCGTATAATCCCAGTGAAATTTCAAAACTCGATTTTAAGTTTTGTCATTAAAATCCGATTGAAATTCTGACTGATGAATCAAAGAGGAATTTGGCAGTAGTAAAGACATGAAATGAGTTCCAAGACTCATAGATATCTTAATTATTATTTAAAATTTAAAATATCAGATTTTTTTTTGTTAAAGCTGATGTGTCACATAAAGAAATGCTGATGTGTCAAGATTGTGAGATACAACCCAACTTTTATATAATAGATTGTTGTGTTTGTCGACTAGAGCGACCGATTTTATCATGGTTCTCTTTTGTATATTTTTGGATAATTGTATGTAAATATTTTTGGATAATTGTATGAAATCCTTTTCCATTGCCTCCATTTCGTGTCTAATCCGCTTAATTTCCATCCACGTACGTCCATGTTTTGGCACAGACGTTTGATAAAAGCACATAGGCTCCTGCTATTTATGGGATCTAGCGTGATGAGTCGGTTTAGGGCAGCTTCACAAGTCTTGATATCCCCAAGCATCCTCGATCCGGTTATGAGAGACCCCCAAACAGTGGCGGAGCCACATAGATTAGGTTGGGGTCATATGCCCCTAGTGAATTTTAAAAAATGGTGCAATTTATAAAGCAAATTATTAACACCCTCATTCATAAAGTCATGTATGTTCCATTGATGCCCCCAATGAAGAAATTTTTTGGCTCCGCCACTGCCCCCAAATGAGTACTTTAGGCTCTATAGGCAATAGACGCTATAACGAAATCGTTGCAGTTGCTGAAAATGAATTTGAAATAGATCTGTTGGGTTGTCGTAAGTCAATTCCTTTCACCCATTGAGGGGCCTTGAGGCAAAAGTCTTGTGCATGTTTTTTTTTTTTTTTTTTTGCCTTTTTTGTTTTGATCAAGGAGTCTTGTCTTGTGCATCTAAGGTCAACAGAATCGAAAGAATAAAAAAGCCCATGTCTCTATCAAAACGGAACATGGGCTTGTGAAGGAGTCTTGTGAAGATTTGGTTTGCACGGTATAGAAGACCCATTTTCACTTGGCCCATAGAAGGTCAACAGAATCGAAAGAATAAAAAAGCCCATGTCTCTATCAAAACGGGACCCACTCTTTCGCTTTATATAATTAGAGCGCCAGCTCAGCCACGAGCACAGTCGTCACCGCACAGAAAAGATACGCGTTTCTCAAATTCTCTTTCTTTTATTACACAAACACACACACACAAACAAAGACATGAACTGTCATCCAAGACCAATCCCCATCCCAATCAAACATTATCCTTCGATGGTTGGGCATGTAATAACAGCTGTTATTCTAAGGGCGTTTTCGTCACTTACCTCAAGCCGGCTTCAATTTGCCTCTAAAGTTAATTTATAAAAATAATGCGATAATTATCATTTTGATTAAACTAACGTTTACGCGTTGAGGGAGGCAACAATGCTGGCCGTTTTGTCGTCTTAACTATACTTACCTCCACTATCTCTCCTCTTTAATTAATTCTCTGTTGTTATCATTTATTTGTTTTCCCAAACTTTTCTCTCTCTCTCTCTCCCCCAAATATCTCAAATTCTCGAAAACTCTCCGATTTCATCGGCTAGGGTTCTTCCCCGATTCTTAAGGTATGTTTCTTTCTCTGCTTCACTTTTCCTACTACTGAAATCAACTGTAGTTTCGCTGTTGTCAAATGAACATGTACCTCTGTGAAATTTTCTAGCTCTTTCCATTTTTAGATCTGTGAAGTTTCTTGTTTGCTCTGTTTCTTTGCAGTTCCTAGTTTGATTTAAGATTTTTGGTAGATCCGAGGCTGCTCTTGATCGATGGTGATCACGGAGGGACGATTCCGCGTCTCTCTTGTGTCCTTTCTTCTTCTTCTCTTATCTGCATCTCCTCTAATCTCAGCTGCTGATTACACTCCCACCGACAAGATCCTCTTAAACTGTGGTGGCTCCTCTGATTCCGCTGACACAGATAACCGGACATGGATTCCCGATGTCAAGTCCAAGTTCTTGTCTTCATCGGGAGACTCTAAAACCTCTCCGGCCGCGACTCAAGATCCTTCCGTCCCCGAAGTCCCTTTCATGACGGCGAGGATTTTCCGATCTCCCTTCACTTACACTTTCCCCGTCGCTGCAGGCCGTAAGTTCGTGCGTCTCTACTTCTATCCAAACTCATACGACGGTCTCAACGCCACAAACTCTCTCTTCTCCGTCTCCTCCGGCTCCTACACTCTCCTTAAGAACTTCAGTGCTTCTCAGACGGCGCAGGCCTTGACGTATGCCTTCATCGTCAAGGAGTTTATTGTGAATGTTGAAGGTGGAGCATTGAACATGACCTTCACACCAGAGTCAACACCAAATGCTTACGCGTTTGTGAACGGGATTGAGGTTACTTCAATGCCTGATCTTTACAGTAGCACAGATGGTTCATTGCTTGTGGTTGGTTCCTCTGGTTCTGTCACCATCGATAACAGTACGGCGCTTGAGAATGTTTATAGGCTGAATGTTGGAGGCAATGATATCTCGCCTTCTGCTGATACAGGTCTCTACAGATCTTGGTATGATGATCAGCCTTATATCTTTGGTGCAGCTCTTGGAATCCCTGAGACTGCTGATCCCAACATGACCATTAAGTATCCTACAGGCACGCCTACGTATGTTGCTCCTGTTGATGTGTATTCAACCGCTAGGTCCATGGGCCCAACTGCTGAGATCAACATCAACTACAATCTCACTTGGATTTTCAGCGTTGACTCTGGCTTCAGTTACCTCGTTAGGCTTCATTTCTGTGAGGTTTCTGCTAACATCACTAAGATCAACCAACGTGCGTTTATAATTTACCTCAACAATCAGACAGCTGAGCCTGAAGCTGATGTTGCTGCCTGGACCGGTGGAGGAAACGGAATCGCGTTTCACAAAGACTACGTGGTGAATCCTCCAGAAGGCAAAGGACAACAAGATCTATGGCTTGCTCTTACTCCAAACCAACGTAACAAGCCACAGTATTATGATGCTATTCTCAATGGAGTTGAGATATTTAAGATGAATGCCTCTGATGGTAATCTTGCTGGTCCAAATCCTATACCTGGTCCAGTAGTGACTGCAGATCCTTCCAAAGTCTTGCGCCCGCGTACTGGTCAATCCAAGAACCATACAGCTATTGTTGCAGGCGCAGCCAGTGGTGCAGTAGTTTTGGCCCTTATCCTCGGTTTCTGCGTAGTGGCTGCTTACCGCAGACGAAAACGTGGTGATTACCAGCCTGCAAGTGATGCAACCTCAGGGTGGCTTCCACTATCTCTGTATGGAAACTCACATTCTGCTGGCTCGGGAAAGACAAACACAACAGGAAGTTACGCCTCGTCACTTCCCTCAAATCTATGCCGTCACTTCTCCTTTGCTGAGATCAAAGCCGCTACTAAAAACTTTGATGAGTCCCGTGTGCTTGGTGTTGGAGGTTTCGGGAAGGTTTACAGAGGAGAGATCGATGGTGGAACTACAAAGGTAGCCATCAAGAGAGGTAACCCGATGTCTGAGCAAGGTGTACACGAGTTCCAGACTGAGATTGAAATGCTTTCAAAGCTTAGACACCGTCATCTCGTGTCGTTGATTGGATACTGTGAAGAGAACTGCGAGATGATCCTAGTGTATGATTACATGGCTCATGGGACAATGCGTGAGCATCTCTACAAGACTCAGAACTCTCCTCTTCCCTGGAAGCAACGTCTTGAGATATGCATCGGTGCAGCCCGGGGCTTGCATTATCTGCACACTGGTGCGAAACACACGATCATACACAGAGATGTGAAGACAACGAACATCCTGTTGGATGAGAAATGGGTGGCTAAGGTCTCTGATTTCGGTCTGTCAAAGACTGGTCCAACACTAGACCACACACATGTAAGCACAGTCGTGAAAGGCAGCTTTGGTTATCTTGACCCGGAGTATTTCAGACGGCAGCAACTCACTGAGAAATCTGATGTCTACTCTTTTGGCGTCGTTCTCTTCGAAGCTCTATGCGCACGGCCAGCCTTGAACCCGACACTGGCAAAAGAACAAGTGAGCTTAGCTGAGTGGGCACCATACTGCTACAAGAAAGGCATGCTTGATCAGATAGTGGACCCTTACCTCAAGGGCAAGATCACACCGGAATGCTTCAAGAAGTTTGCTGAAACAGCGATGAAGTGTGTGCTAGACCAGGGCATTGAGAGACCGTCGATGGGAGATGTGCTGTGGAACTTGGAATTCGCGTTGCAGCTTCAGGAAAGCGCAGAGGAGAGCGGGAAAGGAATATGCAGTGACATGGACATGGATGAGATTAAGTACGATGGTGGAGACTGTAAAGGGAAGAACAACGACGACAAGAGTTGTGATGTGTATGAAGGGAACGTGACTGACTCAAGGAGCAGTGGACTTGACAGGAGTATGGTCAGTGAAGATTCAGATGGGCTCACTCCAAGTGCTGTGTTTTCTCAGATCATGAATCCTAAGGGACGTTAGAGAGTTTTAAAACCCGGTACACTGCTACTACCTTTCTAAACCGGCTCCATGCAAAGGAGACTGGTTCGTTTCTCTTTCTCTCTCTCTTTTTTTTTTTTTTTTTTTTTCTATCTTAACTATTTATTATTCTCTTGGCTGTTATTTATTTAGAATTTTGGATTTGTGTATTTGATACTACCACGATGAAGAGTGTAAAAAATAATGTATTTTTTTTTCTTTCTTTTTATTACAAAACATTAAACATGATTCGCGTAAATGTACGACTTATTTGGTTTGTTATATAACGCTTTTGTAATGGATGCATCCGTTACTAACCATTGCAAGTCTAATCCTTGTGAGGAAACCGGACATACTTGTGGAAGACGAAAACGTTGTTGTGAAAGTCAAATTGGAGATAGGTTTTTATATCGATGAGAAAACATAACAAACAGAGTGTTTAACGTAAACTGTTACACAAATTACGAAACGAGACTAGTTTTTATAGCTGAAATGAATAATCTGCAAACACAAGAAAGTAATTTGTACATTGTTATATTAATCATACGAGGTAAACTACAACCGAGCTTACACTTCAATTAATTTGAATTTCGCAATACCGGTAATTCCACAGTCTTTTCTTGCAAAAATATGTTGAGCAAAAGAACACAAGCTCAAAGCTGTATATTTTTGTCAATCAATACAAGAAAACACTCCAAGAACACAAAGACCCCAACGAGTAGAACAATCCTCTCTTTTTTTTTCCCTTCTTTCATCGCATAAAAGAAAGGAGTGAATTAGGATTATTTATTAAGCAACTCTTGTTTTAGAGTTTAAAACTAAACAAATAGAAAAAAAAAAAGACTCAAAGAGGAGAGAATGGCTCAGGAGGAGAGTCGAAAGCATTGTCGAAGATGAGAGAATGATTAGATTCATCATCAAGGTTAAGTAGCCAGTTAGTATCCTTCACATCTTTTACATTCAAGAGTGCGTCGTAACGCGCACTATCGTTCTTCTCCGTGCCTCCTTCTTTCGTTAAGCTTTTTCCTTCTTCCTCTTCCTGGTTGTTGCTGCTGCTGCTTCCTTCACTACTACCACAGTACCGGTTTCTTAAAGAAGAAGATCTTATGCTGTGTGGGTACAACATTGTACTCAAAAACGGATTTGTCCCCACTTTCCCATTTCGTGACACATCCTGCAATCAAAGTGACACCGTGAAGCAAAACATCATTAAGACATTACCACTATTAGTTACTCTGAACGTTTCAAATGGAAAAAATGCGGCTTTTCAAAGGTTCAAGATTCCTCGGTTATAAAATAAAGAAATTATCATTTTGTGACGAGAGTAAGTTACCAAGTGATTGTTAGCAATTTGAACTGAAGCTTTTGACAGTTTTCTTCCAGACCTCGTTGAATCCGCAACAGTTGCAGTTGACTTCACAGACTTGGGACTTGCTGGTGTATGTGAAGAAGAAGCAGAGTGCCCTTTAGGCCTCGTTCTTGTAACATCAGGTGAGGTGTTCCGTTTTGGCGAATTTGTGGTTACCACTGGTCTACCAAACGCTAGAGTGACTGTTGTTTCTTTTACTCTTGGCGGTGTTCGAGGTGTTGCTGAAACTGATGGGCGTGATGACACAGACGTAGAACGCACATTGGTGCTACTTGAAGGTGTAGCTGAGTTTGCTGAAATCTGAGGCTTTGACCTTGGAGTCAACGATCTTGATCTTTGAGCATCTCCACCTTTTTTAAAGGAAGGATTTGTTGAAGTAGTTGTAGTACTGATTCTTGAAGGAGTTGAAGATCTTGATGGTGTTTTGCGTGATACAGGAGTTAATGACCGAGAGACAGATCTTTTTGGAAATGAAACCGAAGCTGGAGCTGGAGCTGAAGCTGTTGTTGTCTTCTGGGGGGCTGAAGAAGATCTGACAGTGGGAAAGGTGGGGCCAATGTTGGAGGGACGAAATGTTGGAATGTTTGAGGGACGTATTGTTGAATTGCTTCGAGTTGGTTTTGAAGATGGATCGCTCTCGCTCTGCGTGTAATAAGACAAAGAATCATACATATATAAAAGCTCTTTAGTTATATGGTAAACTTGCAATAATGGCCATTTTAATTTTTTTTGCATCATACCCTTGAACCAGTCTTTATCGTAGAAATGGATTGAAGCTTGGAGGTTACGTTTCTAGCTTCTAGAACCAATCTAGAAAGAGTTCCCAATGGAACTTCAGGAATAGTATAAAGCCTAACCAACAAAGATAATAGAGTAAATTTGTTCACAATAATTCTCTATCTGAGGAACAGTATATATTGTGTATCACATCAAATAACTTACGGGTCATTGCCATGTTTCTTTTCATCATCTGCCTCAGGCTTAGCAATTTTAGCTTGTTCGAAAGAATGTCTTCCTGGTTTAAGCAAAACTACTGACCAAATAGAACATTACATTAGTATTGAAACAACACTATTTGATTGAGCAACAAAGAAAAGCCGAATTTTGTTGATTTTGGTGGATCATCAATCAGTGTACAGTATATGTATCTTATCCTCCTCGATTTACTAGATATAGTTCACGTAAATGAGTTACTTCACAACAAGACCGGCTCAACACTAGCATAAAAAAAACAAGTTTTTTTAAAAATAGCCTAAGGCTCTGTTCAATATATGAAACATAGATTTTAAACATGTTAACAATTCTATTTATTTTGGACTCTACGTTACACCAATTTTTTTGGTAGCTTGTGCAAGAACACAACTCGTACATGAACATGGATAAATACGGCTCTACTTCACAAAGCAAAATGAAGAAATTATGGAAACTGACGAACAGATTTTTTTTATAAAACGAATTGTTTCGTAGAAGCGATCTTTTGAATGCAAAATGCAACGGCGATCCAGACTTAAGAAAGAAAAAAAAATCATAAGGGAGGAACAATTTCAAAGTTGTGTCTGTTGTAGAAAGCAAAATAAAAACACAAGTCAAAGGAGGGAAGATATACGATCAAAAGAAGTCAGGTCACCACGGTTGACTGAGAAGAGATCCAAATTCTCGTCGGCATCTCCAACGAGGCGGTTGCTTTTTCCGGAGAGAGACTTTTTCAGACTCCGATCGCTCATCGACGGTGGTTTACAAAAACAGGACAGACAACAGAGGAAACAGAATTCAGATAAAGAGACAAAACAGAGAGAAAGATAAATGTTTTTTTATTTAAAATATTAGAGTTGACAAATAAAGAGTGAAAGAGATATCCTAAAAAGAAGGTGGTGGGGGTGGGTGGGGCAGTTTTCAAGTTTTAAAGAGAGTCAGCCTTCAAGAGGCATTTTCCATTCCGTGTGGTTTTAGTTTTCATGTCGTTTTCTTGCATTAACTAATCTTTTGTTTTCTTTTTTAGTATTTATTTTAACTATCTGAAAGCTTCGTAGAACACGAGAGAAACTAATAGAAATTACCTGGAGCTGATTATCTTCTGACGTGTGTGCGGACATGTGTGTTACGATCTGATGCATGTGAGAAAACTAGTTATCTTAACCTACCTTACTGTATCACCGTCGGATCTAGCAAATCATGTTTTATGGTCAATTGGTCAGATAATCCAAAAGTGACACTAAATTGGTTAACTAACATGTTTGGTTCAAAAAAATTAGGTTATTACCGAACATATCTTCATAACAACAAGCATTGCTCGCCTGTAACATAATGTTGTGTCTTGAACTTACGAACATATCTTTATAACAATGTTTTTTTTCAATAGATTTTTTACTCGGCAAATTTGAAATCTCATTACATCAAATTGAGCATGTTTTGTGTATGTATGTATATTGTCAGGTGTATATGTGATGTGCATCATAAGCCCATTTAATATGGCCCAAGAAGATTAGTCGCACCCACCAAAAACCTCAATCTTACACTACAGAATAACATGTAATTTGAAGGCTATTATTATTAACGTATTTCACTACTACAACAGTCGATGTTAAAAGACATAGACAGGTAAATCCAAAGCCAGCTACAAGATAAAACAAATGATTAAGAAGGATCATCATACATAGACAATATTTTCCATTGGGAGGACTTTCATTCAAAGAATGTTCAACTGAAGATCAGAATAGCCTACTCGGGCCTTGTGCTTCTCAAACAGATCCTTAAGCGCTTCCACAAACTGGCCATGTAACTTAGCAATCTGAGATGCACAAAAAACACCATAAAGCTCTATGAATGCTAAAACATTTACCAAGCATCCTACACAGTAACGTCTAATAGCAGAGCCGCAATTCCGTCCTGACTCCACTCTAAGAAGAAGCTACAAAACAATTTAGAAGAAGATGACTAACCTCTTCATTACTTGGCTGCAGAGTTTTTGTAACTTCTATTGGTTTACCAACCACCACGTGCATAGGTTGTCGATACGGCAAGGGAGATCTACAAAACGAAATGCGAATAGTTTTACCTCTTTCAAGATTTTCACAGGCAAAATCAAATGTACCTAAGAGAACCAACACACTTACCCAAAAACTCCCCAGAAGCAGATAGGGGTAAACCTGATGGCTCTCGATAATTTTAGGTAGAGTTTCCAGTCTGGCTTCCACCATTTGTACACGTGTGACTGCGGAAGAAACAAAAGACATGATGAATCGATAAAAAAACTGGAAAAGCAGAAACGGTACAAGATCTAAATCATGCATCTGACCAATCAAATCAAGTTTTGAGAGTATCAGTTACGTGAAGACAACTACATAGAGCACAACATTTTTGTGAGCAATTCTTTTCTCTACCTGACCAAAGCAGAAAACTGGAACCAGAGGTGTCCCGTGTTCCATGGCTATGCGCACAAATCCTCTTCTCGATGAAAGGAAGACGTTCTGCGAAAAGAGAAACAGTCAATCACAGAAATAAGATAGCTATATCAAGTATTCCAAACTTGTAAGCTTTCTCAGTATTCCAAATGCCTCAGAACAATATGATTTTATCAAATCACAAGTGAAAGATAGTAAAGTCACCTCAATATCGTGTTGCATGTGAAATGTTTCTTGCACACCACCAGGTACGAGGATACAACTATAGCCAGACTTCAAAAGGGAAGAGAAATTCTTCCTAGAAGCAGGAGCGAGCCCTAACCATGTCCATATGTGCCTTAGAAACGGTGTGTAGAAAACCTACCATCATTTTACGTTTGCAAAACAATGAGTTTTATGGACAAAGTTAAGGATACACAAATAGATTAAACAGAACATAATAAACTCACAGCAGTACTTGCAAGAACTTTGATTTTAGGAAGAGGCATAAATCCTGTAAGATCAGCAAGTGCAATAACTCCAATCGGCCACACCGAATGTGGTTCATAACCAAAAACTGAAAATTGCATGTTAATTTAAGTCAACGATATCACAGACCCATCTCAAAAAGCTTAAAACTTTGGAGTCAGAAGGAGATTGTGACAGACCATAGGCCCGATTAGGCTGAAAAGCTTCGTAATCCTCGACATGAAGAGTAACGGGGAAATAACTACACGCATGCTTACATATGTACCTGGAAACAAAAAGAAGATGATTTCGAGAACATAAACCACTGTAAATGGAAGCAGATAAAAGAAAAGAGAAGAAGTACCTAGCTAGCATACGACCGTATTTGCTACGATCGTCAATTGGGATGAAGATAAGCAGAAAGAGCAAGCCCAAGACCCTGAAAACAGAGGATTTCAAAGAGTTTAGTTCGAGACCTATAGAAAAGAAAGAAAGAGAGAGAGAGTGTGTTTGTGTATGTGCATACAGGAGAGATAGAGAAGGGGGAAGGAAAATGAGGGAGAAGAGAAGAAGAGCGACGTTCAAGTGAATGGCGCCAAGCCAGATGGATATGGCGGTCACGGAGTGGAATAGGTTTGAAGGGAAAAGTTCCTCAGCTCCAAATTCTCTGAATCCGCCCATATCGCCAGCTCCGGGCAGATTCTTTGGTTTGTCCGCTTCACAGACCAACGACGATGGTGAATCGTAGATCCTCCTAGAGAGATCTACCTATCTCGTCCTCTCTCTCTCTCTTTCTTTCTTGGGAGAGCCCAAACAACCCATCTTTAAGATAGAGCCCACAATAAAAAAAAAATCATTTTTATTAGAACCGTAATGTAACAAGTGGCGTTTTCAGAGTTCAAAGTTTAAATCTCAAGATGTACTAACATCATGTTCATTTTGGGCCATGTTCTTGCTATTTAATTTGTAATCTTGGTTCATACATTTAACACATTTAATAATGTCAAGCCATCTCGGACATTTAATACGCTCTAACAACCACTTGATATCTTCCAAAGGGATCTTACTCTTGCTTCCTCTCTCCGCTGAATTGAGCCTAGAGCTTTACTTATATTATATCCATTCAACTGGAAACACCACATTCCCAGACAATCAATTGATCACATGATTTGTGTCTGATAATTCTCAGAAATAGCCTTTGCTCAAGCATACTCAGTCTAACAGCAATTGCTCTCTTTGCTCTACATTTCAAGGACCAAGAGAATATCCTTCAAATGATAGGTTTTTGGACTCCATCTCTTACCAATAATGTCTTTCCAGAACAAGTTGAGTCTTGTATAGCAACTCGTTGAACAAATGAAAGCAAGCAATGTCTTTCTAGAATAAGTTGGATCTTGTATAAGCAGTGCATTGAAAAAATGGTGATATTACCATCAGCTACACACATTCCAGCCGTCAGATGATCGGCCATGGCTTATCGAACTCTATGGTTGCTTGTGAGGATGAAACTGGCCTCATGTAGTCGAAACCAAGATGCATCCATTTACTTGAGAATTTTGCGATGAAATTTAAACTGCAGCAACTTCAAACACTAGTTCTGTTTTGCTGCTGCAGCCATTACTCCTTGGAACATAACATGTTGTTAGAATAACAAAAAAAAAGACTTGGAGGTAATAAAACAGTGAACAGAGAAGCAAGCTTCTTAAATATGCAGAATTATATTCAAAGTATGTGGAGGAAAACAACAATCACTGTAAGAGTTGAGGAAAAAACACAAGAGTTTTAACGAAATCCATCTCTTTTATCTTGTTCCGCAGCTTCCTTGTTAGCAGCTTCAACGGATTTGAACCATAGGAATACCTGCAGACAAAACCCACTTGTTCAGCTAATGAAACAACACAGAAAATAAAGAAAAGAGAGAGAGAGAGAGGAAACTCACAGAAGTGGGGATTCCAGTTAAAGCAAAGAATCCAAGCACAGGAGTATAAAAGATACTGTCAGAGTCCAAGACCCCGAACACTGGATTCTTGCTCGAGTACTCAAAAACAGAACCAATCTACAGTGACCAAACGATACATAAAGTTAAGATCTTTGATATGAGCCGGTAATTAGAAGACAAAGGCGAGGGAGAGATCAAAGAAACATACAGCAGCAATGGCAGTAATTGCCGAGGCTAGCAGATAAACATAGAAGGGAATCTCAACGCTTTCTTGTGACGTAGAAGAACGACCTTCGTCTCTAGCCCAAGGAGGTGGCTCATCAGAGTCAGGATTCGCCCAAGAAGGTTGACTTTCTTTGGACTTTCTGGATCCTTCCGTCGCAGCCGTCACGACCAATCTCCTCACTGTACTACGTTCATAGTGCAGCGATTGAACCATTCGGTTCCTCTTCACGGTCAGAGAATGGCCTGAAAATACTGAATTGGTGGGAGAACGGTTGCAACACTCATCACCATGGCTCAGACAAGAATTGGTCGGAAGGGACGCTAGAGACGCGGCCATTTATTACAGTTAAGAAGAAGAAAGCCACTCAAGTTTGGTCTAAAACAAATTCTGAAGCGGTGAAACGATTTTCAGCCACACATTGCAGTTCTTGAAAATCTATTTTATCTATCTAGCATCACAATGTGGATGAAGGACACGTGGTGCTTCTAAAAAAGGGTTCTTTAGACACAAGAAGTGAGATTGACAAAAGTAGCACATAAGTTTATGTAGCCGGAAACATGTTACTATTTTAAAGTTTTGGTGTTTGTACATAATAATGGTCAGGTCACAGACAAGGCAAATGCTAGGCTCTAGAATCAATCAAGGATCAACTAAACCTTCCATTACAACGAGTTTGTCCAAGAGCTCAAGTTTCTCATCTTCAAGTGCCTTAATATCATCTTCGGCTTCCTTTAGTTCTCTCTCCAACTCGAAGCTGTCTTCCTCCAGCAGCAAATACTTGCGCCTCAATGCTCTGTACTCGTTTCCGGAAGATGAATCTGAATTACACATCTCAGGTTGATGAGAAACTGCATAAAGCTTGTCTTGTTTGCTCCTCGTTGAAGCCTTCTTCCCGATTCGTGGTGGTAATTGTTGTTTTGGAGTAGGAATCTTCTTTTTCTTTGCTTCAGAAAACGGTGGAATCCTCGAATTTTGCATCTTTGCTAAGATCAAAAGATAAGAAATCTTAAGGCTTTTCCATACAAGATTGAAAGCCAAAAACAAAAATTCCCAGAGAAGCCATAGACGAATTCAACGATGTCGATCAAAGATAACAACAAATCTTCACTCAAAAGCAGAGTATAAATAAAAAATTGTGTGTAAATCAAGATCTCACTTTAGATTCATTGAGTAGAATTTACCTGATATCGGCGTCTAGGGTTTCTTCACACGACGGAAAAACTAATTGGGAAAGCAAATTATGAAGTTGCAGGTGCGGGAAGATGATTGAGTCGGTTTGGGTTTTATGATTTTTCTTTAGAACCGTCTTCGATTACATACCGTAAATTCCGCTAAAACCATAGTCCAACCAATGAACCACCTGACCCAATAATTGAGCCGGTTTAACGTCCGGTTCGAAATTAAAAACATTGGAGAAGAGTTTAAATGGGCCTTCCGGCTAATTGGCCCATTTTTCTAGCTCACGTGTCTTACGCTCCGGGGGTGAAACTGTCATTAGGCAATAAGTCTGTTAGTCGGGTAAGTTCTGGTTCAAGTATAAAACTACGAGCGTTGCTTAACTCGAATCCGTGTTCTATTTTTCATTTGTGATTCAATAGTGCTCGATCAAGAAGAAGTCTTTGTCACGCAGTATATATGTTTTTTTTTTTTTGACGACTATATATATGTTTAGTTATCGGTATTTGTAATATGCGTTTGTGAGTTGTAAACGATGTGACAATTCTAGTGGAAATATATCAATATTCTCTTCTTATTTTTTTTTTCTATCAAGTAGCAACTTTGTTTCAAATGATCAACTGTATCCACTACTATGGTCTAGATCGTTTTTTTTTTTTTCATTTGTAATTAGAAATGGAATCACAGCATAAATAGATATATTTACTGCGTTGTTAGGTGGTAAAGAGAATTGATCTATATTTAGAAAACAATTGTGGAGATGGGTTATGAAAGAGTGGGGGCATTGCCATGAGACAAGGAGAACTTCTCATAAAGGTTGTGAGATGTAAAATTTCGCGCACAGAAGAAGCGATCAAAGGAGAGAGCTAAGAGTTTGTTGTCACCTTCCCCTTTTTTTTCTCCTCTTGACCAAACTAACTTTCCTATCTCTCTCTCTTACCGTTAATTAATTACCACTTAATCACATGCTGCATGCTTCTGATTAATCACTTGAATACTTGTTTTTCTATTTGTGAGGAAACAAACACACAAATAATCATCTTCTACAACTGTAATTAATAACCATCAGATTAACAACTTTTGTTTTCTCTCTTTTTCTTTCTCAGGTTAGTGATAAGAAATGATTTTAGGACATTACGGTATTCTTTTTGGAAAGAAGAAGACACATATGATGTTTTGTCAAATCGATTCTTGACCGTTTTGGGAGGTAAAAAATCGCTAAGAAAGATGCAGAGCGTAGTGCTTGTTGCTTTGGCCGCTGCGATAGGTAATATGTTGCAGGGCTGGGACAATGCCACCATTGCAGGTACCTCTCTTTCTTTCTCTATCTTTTCTTTCTTTCTTTCTTTACATAGAAATATACGAAACAATGATTGATGGTGTATCTATCTTGGTGGCAGGAGCTGTGATTTATATCAAGAAAGAGTTTCATTTGGAGAAAGAACCAAAGATAGAAGGGCTTATTGTAGCAATGTCTCTCATCGGAGCCACTTTGATCACAACTTTCTCTGGTCCAGTCTCTGACAGAGTAGGAAGGCGTTCGATGCTTGTACTCTCTTCTCTTCTCTATTTCCTCAGTAGCATCGTCATGTTTTGGTCTCCCAATGTATACGTTCTCCTTTTCGCAAGGCTTCTTGATGGGTTTGGGATCGGTCTAGCTGTCACTCTCGTCCCAATCTACATCTCTGAGACCGCACCTTCTGAAATCAGAGGATTACTCAACACTTTCCCTCAGTTCTGTGGATCCGGTGGGATGTTTCTATCTTATTGTCTTGTGTTTGCAATGTCTCTTCAAGAATCTCCGAGCTGGAGGCTAATGCTCGGGGTTTTGTCCATCCCTTCCATTATCTACTTTGTACTCGCGGCTTTCTTCTTGCCTGAATCTCCAAGGTGGCTTGTCAGCAAAGGCCGCATGGATGAAGCTAGGCAGGTTCTACAGAGACTCCGTGGAAGAGAAGATGTTTCAGGTTTGTCTTTGATGAACCATTAAGACCTTCTAGATTATTTGAACTTAGACTAACTCAATGTGTGATCTTAGGCGAGCTTGCTCTACTAGTTGAAGGGCTTGGGGTGGGAAAAGACACGTCAATTGAAGAATATGTGATTGGACCTGACAATGAAGAAAGCGAGAACGGACATGAACTACCGAGGAAAGATCAGATAAAACTATACGGTCCAGAGGATGGACAGTCATGGATGGCTAAGCCAGTGAAAGGACAGAGTTCTCTGGCATTAGCGTCTCGACATGGAAGCATGTTACAGCGTGGAGGATCCCTCGTTGATCCAGTTGTCACTCTCTTTGGTAGCATTCATGAGAAACTTCCTTCAGAGAACATGAACGTATCATCACGTAGCATGATCTTCCCCAATATGGGAAGTATATTGGGAATGATGGGAAGGCAAGATTCTCAGTGGGATCCAGAGAGGAACAATGAAGACAGCTCTGACCAAGATGAAAGCTTGAACAGTCCTCTTCTTTCTCCGCAGACCACTGAGCCAGATGAATGCAACCAGCGGACCGTAGGGACCATGCACAGGCGACAAAGCAGCCTGTTTATGGCAAACGTGGGGGAGACGGCAACAGCTACAAGCATAGGTGGTGGATGGCAGTTGGCTTGGAAGTATAACGACAAGGTTGGTGCAGATGGTAAAAAGGTCAATGGAGGATTGCAGAGAATGTATATTCACGAGGAGAACGCCCACAACAAAAACAATAACAACATTGGTATTTCAAGACGTGGATCGCTTCTCTCCTTCAACACAGAAGCTGATGTTCATGATCAGGAGAATGGTTATATTCAGGCTGCTGCATTGGTGAGCCAAGCTTCGATGATCCCTGGAGTTAAAGGAGAGACTGCAATGTTTCCAAAGGAGGTTAAGGCTGCAGGTCCAGGCTGGAGAGAGCTGTGGGAACCAGGTGTGAAGAGAGCGTTGATGGTTGGCGTTGGGCTTCAGATACTGCAACAGGTAAAATACTTTATTTTATTTTGTCTCTAAAAATGTAAAAAAACAACAATAAAAGGAAATCTTGAATGTTTGCAGTTTGCAGGAATAAATGGAGTGATGTATTATACACCTCAAATATTGGAAGAAACAGGAGTGTCTGGTCTTTTGAAAAACCTTGGAATAAGCGCAGAGTCTTCATCGCTTCTCATAAGCGCTTTAACCACATTCTTGATGCTTCCTTGCATTATTGTTTCCATGAGGTTAATTGATGTAACTGGAAGAAGGCGAGTTCTCTCTTCTTTTGTTTCTCTTTTTGTTTTTGTTTTCAGTTTAATGTAAAAAATGTTTTAACAGTATGAAAACGTGATTACAGGTCTCTGATGCTTTCCACGATCCCCATTCTAATACTATCACTACTAACGCTGGTGATAGGAAGCTTGGTGAAGCTTGGAGGCACAACAAACGCATTGATGTCTACAATTAGCGTTATGGTGTATCTAAGCTGTTTTGTAATGGGTTTTGGAGCAATCCCAAACATTCTCTGCTCAGAGATTTTCCCTACATCTGTGCGTGGTCTCTGCATCACCATCTGTGCTCTCACTTTCTGGATCTGTGACATAATCGTCACTTACACTCTCCCCGTCATGCTGAAATCCCTTGGCCTTGCGGGAGTCTTTGGCATTTATGCATTTGTTTGTGCTGTTGCGTGGGTTTTCGTGTACCTTAAGGTACCAGAGACAAAGGGAATGCCTCTTGAAGTTATCTCTGAGTTCTTCTCTGTCGGTGCAAAACAGCAAGACCTTGCAGCTTCATTTCTCTCTGATGGCTGACTTTTTCTTTTCTTTTTCTGTTGCGCTTTTCAACTTTCCTGCTGTATGTTGAACACGTTAATAATAACAAATACATACCACTAGCTTGGGATTTTATAATGCTTCCCTAGGCTACATAGAGGTTTTCTTAGATTCCTGCAACTGTAACTGCTAATTGTGAGATCTTTCCTTTTGTAACCATAAGATGAGAAGCAGAGTTTTTATTAATCAAAGCCACCATGCGATTAAATACAAATACAAAACAGAGTTTGATCTCAAATGTAGCAACAAAAGGGGAAAGTACATACTAGAGCCATTATGTGGTCTTGAAATACTTTAGTTGCACCACCATTTATTTAGTTATCTTCAAGCTGCCTTTCTCTAGAGGACCGAGCCTTAATGTCTTCTTCTTTCTCTTTGACAAAGGAGAGAAAAGAGTGGATACGTGCAGATGGTGAGCTTCTTCTCCTTATGGAGCCCTCTGGTTCTTGATGATCAGGAGAATGATGTCTGAACTGACGTATCATCAATACTGTATACACTGCAAGAGCAAGAACGCATGCCAGTCCACACACCACAAACAATCCCCAAAAGCTCTTTAGCTCAAGCCTATCCACTTCTATCTCTGCGCCTTGCAAGGAGCAAGCTTTCCGTAGCAACCATTTGTCTCGTATTCTCTGCAAATCTCCATTTTCTGATAGCTGCAGAATCGCCGTTGAAACATCAACTGCCAAAGGTGAGTTACGTGGGAAAGCCTGAATAATGGGAGAGAAAAACGTTATCAGTTTCTAAACATTTGAAAGGATACTCAGAAGACTCAGAAGGATACTCACAAATCCCCATCCGTTTTTTGTGAACTCTTGGCCAACTATGCCAAACTCACATCGGTTTGAAAGGAAAAGCTCTATGTAAGCACGTTCATCAACAACAGCAGCAACGCCACCTTTTCCTGGACCATCTCTCAAGGCCTTCTCATATTCCTCTGGAGACCGAAGAGGGACCAGTCTTGACTCATGGATTCTGAGCTCGTTAACCAAATAGTCTCTGACAAAAGAGCCTTGTGGATACCCAATAGGATCATTGTTTGTTTCCAAAGTTTCTATGCCTTTGATTGGCGAAGACAGTTGATGAACTGTGAGGATTGATGTGAGGCTTGCAGTATAGCTTGAGTTGACTATGAGAACTACGAATAGCCATATTAGCAACACTATTCGTCCAAGGTTGCTGATGGTCGTCTCTCCTGTATAAATTCAGCAGAAAAGACTGAACACCTTATGCCAATTTCAAATATGTAAAACATCTTAGGCACAAGAGGAAGTGGTACACTTACTATGGGAGAAGAAAAGTGTTGAAAAGCTGAACCTGCAAAACAAACTAAATATTTCAGAGAAAAGACCTGAAAAACTTTGTATAGTGCATGTGTTTTGATTTGAGTCCATCCAGTTTGAGCTTATTCTGTTTTCACCAGAAAGTAGTGATGACTTGTCTACGAGGAGGGCCTCGAAACTCGTCGTTGTGTTTGTGTTCCAGAAACCAAATGACTGCACCGACTATGAGGAAAGAGAAAGCTGAAATAAGCCACATTTGGGGAGTGAACGGCCTCAAGAACGCCATAGCATTAGAACCCAACTTCCGGATAGGAGCCACAACCACTAACCCTGACTCCACATACGGCTGAGTAAAATCTGCCATTTTGGTTCTCTCTGTTATAATGGTGATATCACCAACACCTGCATCGTAGACCTGTGTAAAAGATGCTTTAGCCCCAATACATGTCATCATAAAAAGCCATCATCATAACAGGTTCAAACAGAGAACTTATCTACTCACCCCAGCTGTTATCAAGCGGACTAGCTCAGAGTTACTTGGATTATCATGACCATTACCAAAAGCTACAAGCTCAAACGGTACTGCATAAGGCAATAAGCTGAGAGCGGCAACAAAGACATCAACACAAAAGCCAGTGATGATCCCGTTGCTTTGAACTGAGACCACCTCTTCGAATCTGTAACGATTTGGTACTCCAATCCTCAAATGCCTTCCATTGTTTGAGAACACCCATCCACGAGGATTTTGTGTTGTCTGTCCTGGCCAGACAACACTATGAAGCTTCTGTCTCGATAAAGATGTGTTCTCCAACTCGTCAGGCTGCATCACAGACAGGCCTAGATGATTGTACCAGTAACCAATGGTCCTGTAACCAGTCCCAATGACATTAAGCACATCAAACGCTGGATTTACAAGGTTCCTGTCCCTAGTAAACTTCATCCTACCAGTTAAGCCAATTCTATCAACCTGTAAGATGCTCTCAAGAAACGTATTTCCTCCATCAAATACTTTCAGAGCATCAAGATGCAAGTTTCCACCCCTAAGATCAGATATAATCGGATTCTTTGAAAAGGAAACGTTTCCACCTTTGCGGAAAAAATCATCAATGGCATGAGCAAGCAGCCAGACAGTGTCATAAGCATAAAGTCCATAAGTGCTCAGTCCAACATGAGTTAAATTATGCCACCTTTGAGTGAAGTTCTTCTTCATGACAGAGTCAGGAGTGTATATCCGCAGTGTAATGACCCCTTGAATGTTATTTATCGTGTCCAAGGGAAGAGGAGAGTCTGTATCTATGATAGTTGAAAGCCAATTGGTGGCAATCCACACGTAACCAGTGCTCATCATACCAAGATACTGTGCCACATTGAAAACCTCTAAGCCCCAGATGAAAGAAGCGTGAACAACAATGATCCTTGACTCACTCAAAGCTACCTTAATCAGCAAGTTAGTGATGTTCTCTCTGGTAGGTTCAGGAGGCAAAGCTGCTTTGTATGAGATTCTGCAGCGCTTCTCAGCTAACTTGTCTCCCAAGGCAGCTACACCATTTTGGCCATAATCATCATCCGCATATATTGCTATCACCTCTCTCCAACCATAGAAATGAACAATGTCTGCTATGGCGGCCATCTGATAGAGATCATTTTGTGAAGTTCTGATGAAGAAAGGGAATTGCAGAGGAGACATGGTAGGGTCTGTGGCAGTGAAGGATAGTATAGGAATCTTTAGTTCTGATGCAACATGAGCTACTACTCGAGCGGATGTTGATCTCTGAGGCCCTATTATTGCCACTGTCTCAGATTCCATGAATCGCAGAGCTTTCAAATGTGAAACAAAACAAATCAGTCAATAATATGGGCCTTGAGGATACTAACATGTTACTGAACTTAAAAAGAGAAGAAACTGCTTTGATATCCATAAACAAGACAGAAAACACTTAATGATCATTTCACAGAGAAGTCTCACTTACGTTCCATGATGCTCATGAATCCATTGAATTTGGTGTCATGCATGATGATCCTGAGTTGAGTGTTGTTAAGAACGCTGGGGTTGGCATTCACGTCTTCAACAGCGGCTTCCATAGCAACTTTGATGACTCTACCAATGAGAGAAGTGAATGTGAAAACCGAACCGATGTTCACAACTTGGGGCCTCGCAGAGACATTTGTGGTGAGTCCTTGTAGAGGAACTGCATCGCAGACGATGAGCAAAAGCAGAAGCCACTTCATCTTCTCAAATTTCAGCAGCTTCCTGTTTCAGAAAGTAAAGAGAGAGGAAGGTCAAGTTACTGGAGTGACCTCCATTAACAGGCCTAATCAGAACTAAAAAGCTCTGGAATGTTGAAGGAAGATATATGCTTAACCTGTCGCTTTTGAGGAAATGGTGAAGCGAGTGATTGAGTGCCTCTTAAATAATCTAGAAAGTGGAGGTCCTTTGAGAATGGTGGTCATAGATTCAACTCTCACTCACTCATATGATATATCCTTTTGTCTCAGTGGAGCTATCACTGTATCAATGATGAATCTTTACCCAGCCCACTCTCTTCCTCATATGATTACTTCCACATTAAATCAAGAAACTCCTTTTACCAAAAACACCACTCGGACTTTAGACACTGGAAAAAAATCTCAGCTCTTGCGCCTTCGAGTTAGTGCCCAAAAAAAAAAAAAAAAAAAAATAGACCACTCAAGTCAACGCTTGCTTCTTGTTTTTTTATTCCTTAAAAGCGATAGTTTCCAAATTTCTTGACGCCTAATTCCACTAGGATAGAGACCCAAATTCACAAAATCACAGTCTAATTATCCTCTGTTCATTGGAAAACAAAAAAAAAAAATCGAAAAAGCAATGAAAATTGAAAGTGTACCAAATGAAATTGTCAATAGGGATTTGGAAATTGATTCAAAGGCTAATCAAAACTCCACTGAGTCTCGGTGAAGATGCCGACGCAAAACAATGGGTTTGTTTGAGGGTAAAACACCGACACACCCTTCATTTTCGCTATAACTTCTGTATACACTTGCTCTGTGTTAACAAGGAAATGGAAGAAATTAAAATTATTCAAAAAAAAAAAAAAAGGAAAGGGAAGCAGTCGGCAAAAAAGAAGAAACTTAGAAATGATTTTATTTTACTATTCAAATTAAAGAAAAGTTCTTTTGATCTTTGGTCTCTATCGTGACTCTGGCTGGTTTAAGTGAGATACTCTGTTTATGGTTCTGTTTTCGGCCTTTTTAATGGGCTTTTCTAATGCAATTAAAGAAAAGTTGGAAATGGGAAGTACACGTGGAAGCCAAAGAGCTAATTGGTGAGTAAAATAAGGAGAAGGTAGAAGAAGAAAAAAGCTATTTTTATATATACAAAAGAGATGATTCTGAGCAAAAGAAAGCTGATCGGAATCTGGAAATGGCACCGGTGACGGAAGTTTCGCCGATGATAAACAATTTAGAGGTCGGAGATGACAAAATGGCTGCGCACCTCGCCTCCTCTGGAAAGCCTCCAAGGAATCTCTCTGCAATGCGCCATTGCAATAGCACTGCTTGGTTGATCGATTCCGTTGGTTCATTTCTTCTTTGCTTTTTTTTTTCTTCTTTCTCGTTTCTCCTCAAAACGATCACGAAACAGAGTCGAAAAATGTAGCTAGATCGGCCGTGAATCCTCTCGATCGGAATCTCTTTACCTAATCAATGAGACCTTTTTGTGATTCAAAAAGCGATTTAATTAACAATGTGTAATGAAAATGGCGCAGGAAGGAGAGGAGAGATTTGGTGCAAAATCACCGGAAGGAGTAAACTCAACATTCCAGCCTGTGTTCAGATCTGGAAGTTGGTCGGATAAAGGGCCAAAGCGATCAATGGAAGACGAATTCATCTGCGTTGATGATCTCACTGAGCATATTGGATCAACCACTGGAGCTTTCTATGGGGTATAATATATAAAGTCAAAATTTTGTTTTTGTTGAGATCTGATCAAATGCTCTGTTTTGTTTTACAAAAAGTTGAGTTTTTTATGAAGGTGTTTGATGGGCACGGAGGTGTAGATGCTGCATCGTTCACAAAGAAGAACATTTTGAAGCTTGTGACGGAAGACAAACATTTCCCAAGCAGCACCAAGAAGGCAACAAGGAGTGCCTTTGTGAAGACGGATCATGCTTTAGCAGATGCTTCCTCTCTCGACAGATCCTCAGGCACAACCGCACTCACTGCCCTCATCTTGGACAAGACCATGCTGATTGCAAACGCTGGCGACTCAAGAGCCGTGCTAGGTAAACGTGGCAGAGCCATTGAGCTATCAAAGGACCACAAACCCAACTGCACATCGGAGCGGCTACGCATTGAGAAGCTCGGAGGTGTCATCTACGATGGATATCTTAACGGACAGCTCTCTGTGGCTCGAGCTTTAGGAGATTGGCACATTAAGGGAACCAAAGGGTCGCTCTGCCCGCTTAGCTGCGAGCCTGAGCTGGAGGAGATTGTGTTGACGGAGGAAGATGAGTTTCTCATAATGGGGTGTGATGGGCTATGGGATGTGATGAGTAGCCAGTGTGCAGTGACAATGGTGAGGAGGGAGCTGATGCAGCATAATGATCCTGAGAGATGCTCTGAAGCTCTGGTCAAGGAAGCCCTTCAACGCAACAGCTGTGATAATCTTACTGTAGTGGTTGTCTGTTTCTCGCCGGAACCGCCTCCTCGGATTGAGATACCTAAGTCTCATAAGAGGAGGAGCATCTCTGCTGAGGGATTGGATCTCCTCAAAGGTGTTTTGAATGATTTGTGAAGGAATTGAGCAAAGCTGAAAAAGGTAAGAAGAGACTTGCTTTATTATCTTCTTTTTTTTTCCCATCTTTTGACAGGAAAGTCAGAGATCCCAAAATTTGTGTGCTATTTTTGTTCTCTGGTTTTCCAAGTTTTGATTAAATTATTCTTCTTTTGTGAGGAAGTTTACTCATTCTTTTTAATGTTAGATCTTACCATATCTAAATGATTTAATATTTGATTTGAACGGTTAAAACCGTTGTTGGTGAGATCAAGCAAACTATTAACTTTCACTCCTTACCTTATATAATTGTAATAAATACTGAATACATGACCATTTCGCACAACTGAAGCAACTCTCAAATCTCCTTCACACAGCAGCCACAGGTTTCTTTCCTAAGATTTGCTTCATTATTGAACTGCTTCCTGCTTTCCTCCTTCCTCCCTCTGCTTTTAGTCTAAAACCAAATATCAAGACAGAGCATCGTCGAAAAAGACAAGTACCTCAACAGATATCAGCTAGCGTTCGCTCTGTTTGCGACTCAGAAGGCCGAATCAATAAAAAATTGAAAATAGGTTGAACTCGCCAAAGGAGCACAGTTTGGCGGCAAAAACGAGAAAAAAACAACCGTCTTTGATTTTCGTGCTATATAATAACCACTCTTGGACAGCGAATCAGGCCATTATTATTGTGATATACTGTACTAATGGGCGTAGCCCGATATAAATACCCAACTTTGGCTACATACATACGGCTCTTTTCCTCCTCTTGCATCAATTCCTATACGTGAAGTTGAATTACGGAGACTTTCATATACTAAGCCTGACTAAATCATAGACTGAAAAGTGAAAAGGAAGAAAGATGTGTAATTCTAAATGTAATTGTATCCGAGTAATTGGTGGCAGTGGGAGTATTAAAATCGTAAGGGAACCCCACCTGAGACAATTGCCTCTAGATGGCGTCACAAGGTCCAACTTTGATACAAATAAAATAGCAAAAAGAGAAAATTTTTGGCTCTGACTTGAGCCCCATGTCTTAGTTTGTGATCACAATGGTCACCCCGGTGGAGAAAAATGGATCATCCTCTGGGCTTGTGCAGGCGAGGTCGGTTGCAGAAGATCCGGCCATTAGCCCTAACCAGTGCCGCAACGCCCACACAGATGCCCGTCCACAAGAACGAGAAGAACAAGTGCTTATGCTTATAATCACTCCCAGCTGCTCAGCATTTTACACGGTTTTATAATCAGGTTTGTAACCATACCGCAAAAGAAAGATCAGATTTCATACCTTGTTTCAGAGACAATGTCGCAAACCAGAAACTGATCAGAACCACAGCCAATGCCACTGGGAAGTTCTGAGAAATTCAAATCACTTTGTTGTTAGACTAGGATTCTTTATATACTGAGAAACTGGAGCGGGCATAGTTTTAATCTTAATTGATGAATGCTTACGGCTATAGCCTCTAGGCCACCCTTTTGAGGAACAGGGGCCATGTCTCGGCTCACAGCAACTATATAGTGCCCTTGCAGGAGATCAATAGCATCCTTTTGCACACAACCAAAATTAACTAGAGTCAGGACACGTTCCAGTCTCAGGGGTACGACGAGAAGTCGTACACAGTTCTAAGTATTATTACAACTGAACATTATTATATTATACAAAGTATAGTTACTGAGTATGAAAAGCCACCGACCTGCTTTGTTCCATCAGCAAAGTTATTCAGGTAATAGCGTACGAGTGAGCTCCAACCATCTTTAAGGACACCTTGGGCAGTCCGATGCCCAAACCTAGAATTAAGCCAGTTAAGTTAGAGACACATTAGATGGCTTGTAGAGTAAATCTACAAAACTCTCCCTTCTTAATTACTGCATGTTTCCTTATAAGCAGGACATATTCAGACCCGAGATTAAACATATGTAAAAGGTACCTGACGAAGTCTCCTTTAAGTGCAGGAGTACCAGAGTACTGAATGCTGACGTCATCACCATGATCAGCCCATACTGAAAGGCGAAAGTGCATAAGCAAAATTCCGGAAATTTACATCTAAGTACTGCAATATCAGATATGCTACAAAGATAAGAGACTTACATATTTTATAGCGTTCATCAAAATTCGGATGCGAGCTTATGGTTTCTTCAGCGCCAAAAACACCGATCCTTTTTAGTTGAAGTTCTAACATCTTTCGACCGATCATGCTCTGCATTTGGCAGGAAGTATGCGGCATGGATGAGCAAAGGCCAATGAGGAAGAGCAGCATTATAATATTATTATGACTAACCTGGGTGACATTTGTACGGTCTAAGCAATCTATGCAGTTTGTTCGGACAACACCAAGCTGCTCCTTCATTTTCTCACCCTTTTCATTTAACAGAAAGTACCTGTGCAATTTAAGAGAATGCAAAATGACATGCCATTTTGACTATAATTCATATTTTGAAACTATATAACCAGAAATGTCTAAAGAAATTCATACCCATTTTGTGCAAGAAAACCCTCAATCTGGTCGTACAGAATTGATAAGCGCTCAAAATGTATATGCCCACAAATGCGATGGAAATCAAAGTGCAGGTATCTACAGGATAAGGCACCTTCTTTAATGAGTTGAAGACAAATAAGATATAAACGATCTAAAAAGCATATTAGACAATAGATAACTACCTTATTTCATCCCCAGTAATGTGCTGCATTACACTAGCATACTTCTCACATAAACGCCCCTCACCACCATGCTGATTGAGGAATATAATGTTAAAGTAGATCTATGCATTGTATTTCATTTAAAGATCAAGAGGAGCTCGCAAACATGATGTGAACCACATCTTGAGTCACATTACTCCACAAATATTCATGTCAATTTGAAAGAATATGTACCTTATTAACAAGATCAACTGCCAAAACTGATCCATATTTTTTCCTTAGGTCTAAAAAGTGACGCTCAGCTGTCCGTGTCTGCAAAAGAAGCACCCAATGCAAGTTACTTAAAAGAAGTAAATAGCTAAAATAGCAACTGTTAAATTAAGGAATTAGTACTCACAGCTTCTTCAGGCTGAACAATCTCAAACTTGGGCTTGTAAGTCAGATCTACAACTTGCTCCCACATAAAAGGAATGGATCCTCTGACCTGTAAGCGTGAAGATAAAATAACATCCAGAATTAAATCATTAAAAATTCAGTCTTGAGAAAAGTTGTATACAAAAAGAAAGCATGTGAATGGTATAAATATAATGATCATAAGGGAATTCACAATAAGAGAGCACGTGAATACAACACCTGAACAAATGATGACGAATATCCATTCATCTGAACAATTTGCTCCGTCTCCACAAAATTAGCAACGTAGCCATCAGGATCAGCTCCTCTTCGCCACATACGTGTACCTTGTAAATGATCCAAAATAAGGGGGAAGACACAATCACAACATAATACTCGTCATCAGAAGTTCCTGCAGGCAAGGACATATATGTCTCCTATCCATCTAAAAGATATAAGTTCAATTGCTGTTAAGGTGCCAACAATCGTGCTTTCCCGTTCTAAAAACAGGTCCCAACAGTATTATTGATTTCCTTGCTTTAGTTATCTAATAAAAAGATCCTAGTATCCATACAAATGACTGAAGTCCCAATACTTACACATTAACGACATTAGTGCAACAGAACCTATTGAAAGTTTCCCATTCTTTTACACTGGTACCCTCGAACAACTTGAAATCGAAGTATCAAAGGTAAAATTTAGCACAGAGAGTTATGTACCATTTCTCCTAGTGCATCTTCTTGCAATCAGAGTAATATCAACAATATCTTTTCCAATGGCTGTTTCAAAACTATTAAAACGTGATGAAGGGTTAAGGAAAGATTCATTCTATGTTAAAACGAGGCCATGTAGAGTAAATAGAAGAAAAGGGAGTGAAACAACTGACAAAAAAAGGAAGATTCATTCGATATTAAAACGAGGCCATGTAGAGTAAATAGAAGAAAAGGGAGTGAAACAACTGATAAAAAAAAAAAAAGGATATTCCCTTGAATTACTGGAAGCAAGAACTGATCAAGCTGCAAACATAAGAAAACAAAAGGTAAGACATTCTGCAAGTACGAAAAAAAGGTGGCTGTCAAAAATTCAAGAACTTCAGGAATACACTCACCTTATTATCGATAAGAACTTCCAACATGTAATTGTTCCATAGAAACCTCGGCTCAGCCTGTAAAAAATGAAACAGCACCAAAAGAAGTTATTTTCAGTTCTGTCACAAACAAGCAACAAGGAAAGATTAATTAATGTTTAATAAGGAAGTTTGATCAATTCCACAAAAGTAACAATATGGCCACCTGTCTCCACAGAGGAAGCGACTTAGACTCAGCACCCAAATCATGCAAGCGTTGTGAGCTGAAATCACAAACCAAAATATCAAACTAAAAGAAAATAACAACGGAATCTTTTCAGAGATAGCATGTCAGATCATTTCAGATAAAAACATTTTTGCATGTATTCATAAACTACAACATAGCTAGTTGTCGACATCAATGTGTAAGCATAAGGAAGAAAATAATACAAAATAAAACCGTTTACCTCAGTGTTAAGTTAACTTCATATGAGAAATAGAGACCAGTCGTCTTTTCTGCGACACTTAACAGCTTGGAGAACTCAGTCTCCATCTTTTTCTGCCAGAAGTGGTACAATGCTTTGAGAGTTTTGATCCATCATTACTGCTAATATATTCCAACAGAAAACTGGGGCGCAGGTTTTACCTGTTCTTCAGGCGAGTTTTTAAGTGAGTGATCACAAGGAAGAACCTTGAGCGATGTGATTTTGAAAATAGGATGGCCCAGAAACGAGCCAACACGTTCAGTCTCGGTCACAACCACCAAATATGATCCTGAATTGGAAGAATATTGCAATCTAATCAAACTCTAGAATAGGTTCCAGATCTAAAGGAAAATAAAATCATAAACACCTGTAGCATACACAACAGAATATAAACACAGTATTGATCTATATGATAGATAATTGTTTCTAACCTGCGAGGAGCTTCAACATCCCAACCACACCAAAAATGGAATGGATTTTAGGGACACGCAATGAATTGCATTCCGCGACTTGATCTGAGCAGAAAGAGACGCAAGGAAAGAAAATGAGACAGCAACCATTATTTATTTTTTTCCCAGCAAAAGCAAAAACAAAAAAACAAATTCCAGAAAAGCTGGGGAAGAAGAACGAACCGATGAGCTTCATGGAGGCATCAACACGACTAATATCCAAACACGGAGCGCCTGAACCATCAGCTGGCTCGATGACATACTGATCGGGAAATTCCCATAAACGTAAACGGGAATGCAATTTGTTCCGAGAATCGGATGCCTCCATACTAAAACAGACAGAGAAAATTTCACAAATCGTAGGGAAAGCAAAGAGGAGAAGATAGCCTTTAAAAGTAGAAGAAGATCACCTGAGCGAGGAAAGAGGAGATCTGAAGCTTATTCGCCGGGAAACGTCGGGAAAGAGAGAAGGCGAATTATGAGAGGGATTGAAATTATGGAACGCGTAGAACGTGCAATAATTTTGCGTTTAATCGTTGGATCAAGTCTTTCGAATCTGAA
Source organism: Eutrema salsugineum (assembly GCF_000478725.1). NCBI lineage: Eukaryota > Viridiplantae > Streptophyta > Magnoliopsida > Brassicales > Brassicaceae > Eutrema > Eutrema salsugineum. The sequence goes on from NW_006256858.1 coordinate 1,957,503, forward strand.
TGTTTTTAGTGGACGACCACCAATTATACCTTTCAAAGAGAACATTGGTTCGACTCCAACTTGTTACCATCTTCACTTTTGATATTACCACAAATCTTTGATTAACCAAATTCATGGGATTAGCACAAGATCAATTCGACCCAATCAATTAAGGTCTCTTCTTAACATTTATAACAAAATCACCAATCCATCATTTTCATTTGAAAAGTTAATTTTTTAGTCCAAAAACAATGAGATCAAGACTTGATGTTCAAAGCCTCTTCTAGTGATCTTAGTCCAAAAAAAGTTCCAGTCTTGTGTATTTATCAGGGACAATGGCTTTACATTTTGTGACTGTGAAATGCAAGTAAATGTAAAAAAGTTTTATATTGTGTATACACTTGATGTTCAAAGCCTCTTCTACTGTGCAGGATACTTGAGGAGATCGAGTCGGATAATGTGGGAATGCAACAGACTCCCACAATAGAGATATCTCCCAATCTTGACTCCGGTGGTTATGTGAGATATTTTACGATCATGGTACAATGCAATGGGCTTCCCATCCAAATCAACCTGCAAAACGCCAGCATTCTCCGCAAACATAGGTTCGAAACCGTATTTAGCCGCCATAACTGTGAGTTTCCTCAAGAAAGGGTACTTCATCGAGAGCTTCCACAACGTTGTTACTCCCTGTTAGTATTCACAACAAACACCCTTTTAACAGTAAGCTGAAAAGGATGATACAAAAAGCTCATCATAAACATCAAGAAGATAGGATTTCAATTTGTCATAAAAAAATACCGAAGGTATTGCAATCCAGTAATGTCCATCTCCATCGTACCGGATGTTATCTGGATAACCGGGTAAGTCTTGAATGAATACCTCCACACGCCCTCCATTGATGTAATACTTGCTACATCTTCTTCTGATAACAACAAGAAAACAACCTGAGACGATGTTTCAATGCACAGACAGACAAGAAGACAGAGTTGATAAAGAGAAAGAGGACACTGTGGTTTCACAGAAGACGAGATGGGATTGATCAGGAGACATAGAGACGCCATTGGCGAAGTAGAGGTCTCTGAGGAGGACACGTGTGGTTCGTGTTGTGGGGTCAAAGCTCATGAGTCGACCATGTGGTTTGCCTTCCAAGAAGTCAAAGGCGGCTTGACGGAAATTGTATTTGTAAGAAGCATCAGTGAAATACAAAACGCCGTTATCTCCAACGGCGACTGCATCAGTGAGCTTAAATCTCACTCCTTCTGCTTCATCCGTCAGTAATTCCGTCTTCTTCCCGTCATTGCTTATGTTCAACAACCCCTATAATTTACACACACTACAAAAATCATCTCCTTGATTCTTTGTAACCTGAGATTTTCAAAATAAATTCGATTCCAAAAATCACAAACACACCGAACCTTGTATGCGTCTGCGACGATGACCTCGCCGTGGAGTCCGAAAGCGATTCCGAGCGGTCTACCGCCGGTGTTGACCCAATCCTCAACGACCGAGTCATTAGCTGAGTCGAGGACCTTGACTCGTTTCACCCATCCATCTACACAGCCTGTATAGATGAGGCCTGAGTCTCTGTGGTAGGCTATATCCTCTGGATTATTGAGAAGACCAGCACCGATAAACTCGGCTCCGGTGAGTAATCCGTCGTTGAGAAGCGGCGGGATGGAATTAGTGGAGTAGGCTAATGCTTCAGCGGGAAGGGGAGCTGGGTCAAAGGTGTCGAGTCGGTAGAGAGCGATAGAAGCTAGGAATGGGATGATGGTGGAGAAGAAGAGAAAACGTGGGGAGAAGAAGAATATAGCCATTGGAGAAAGGATTGGCTTTGTGGAGAATAGTGAGCAGCACCAAAAATTTTGAGTGATAGTAGAGAAACACGTTTTGATTGATGTTGCAATCGCAGATACCAATCGATGACTCGAGGAATCTTTGAATCCATTTGCTCCGTGGTACGTAACGTATTCATTCACTGGTCCTATGTTTTGGGCTTTACCAGCAGACCCGATATGTTAATGATTTGGGCCTGCAACATCAGGCTCTGTTTCCAATCACTACATACAGAGAAGAAGAAGAAACATACATATGATCAATTGGGTTTTGAGTGCAATGATTTATGTTACAACTGTACTAGTGTGGTCCTTGTCATTTTGTAAGCAGGTTTATATGCTTATCATTTTCTATGTAAGAATGTGTCTAACTTACACCTAGTATATTTTCAAATCAATATTTCATGCTACTAAAAAACAAAATGTCCTAATATTCAGAAAGATCCTATGATCATCATCATTCTCAGGGGCGATGAGTTTACATGTATGGCAGAGAAAAGATGGTAAATATAATAGTTCAAAGCCTCTTCTATCGTGCAGGATATTTGAGGAGATCGAGTCGGATAATGTGGGAATGCAAGAGAGTCCCACAATAGAGATATTTCCCAATCTTGACTCCGCTGGTTATGTGAGATATTTTATGATCATGGTACAATGCGATGGGCTTCCCATACAAATCAACCTGCAAAACGCCAGCATTTTCCATAAACATGGGTTCGAAGCCGTACTTAGCCGCCATGCCTGTGAGTTTCCTCACGAAAGGGTACTGCATCGAGACCTTCCACAACGTTGTTGCTGCCTGTTTTGCAAAACAGTTAGCCAAAAAAAGATGGTAATCAAAGCTCAATCATAAAGTTAAAAGATTTCAATTTGTCAAAAAAAATACCGAAGGCATTGCAATCCAGTAATGTCCATCTCCATCGTACCGGATGTTATCTGGATAACCGGGTAAGTCTTGAATGAATAACTCAACACGCTCCTCGTTGATGTAATACTTGCTGCATCTTCTTCTGAGAAGAACAAGAAAACAACTTGAGATGATGATGATTCAATTCACTGCACAGAGGTGAAATTACATAGAGAAAGAGAAAGAGAAATTACACAGGGGTTTCGCAGAAGACGAAATGGGTTTGATCGGGAGACATAGAGACGCCATTAGCGAAGTAGAGGTCTCTAAGGAGGACACGTGTGGTTCTTGTGGTGGGGTCAAAGCTCAAGAGCCGGCCATGTGGTTTGCCTTCCAAAATATCAAAGGCGAATTGATGGAGATTGTATTTGTAAGAACCATCTGTGAAATACATAACGCCGTTATCTCCAACGGCGACTGCATCCGTGATCTTAAATCTCACTCCTTCCGCTTCATCCGTCAATAATTCCGTCTTCTTCCCGTCATTGCTTATATTCAACAGTCCCTAAATACACACACACACACACACAAATCATCTCGTGATTCTGAGTTTTTTCAAAACCCAGATTCTCAAAATCACGCACCAAACCTTGTATGCGTCTGCGACGATGACTTCGCCGTGGAGTCCGAAAGCGATTCCGAGCGGTCTACCGCCGGTATTGACCCAATCCTCTACGACCGAGTCATTAGCTGAGTCGAGGACCTTGACTCGTTTCACCCATCCATCTACACAGCCTGTATAGATGAGACCTGAGTCTCGGTGATAAGCGATATCCTCGGGGCTATTGAGAAGAGCGACGCCGATAAACTCGGCTCCGGTGAGTAATTGGTCGTTGAGAAGCGGCGGGGTGGAGTTAGTGGAGTAGACTAATGCATCGGCAGGAAGCGGAGCTGGGTCAAAGGTGTCGAGTCGGTAGAGAGCGATAGAGACGAGGAAGGGGATGATGGTGGAGAAGAAGAGGAAACGTGGGGAGAAGAAGAACAGAGCCATTTGAGAAAGGATTGGGTTCGTGGAAAATGGTGGACATCTCCAAATTTTGAAGTGATAAATCAAAGAGAAATACAAATCAAAGAGAAACACGATTTTGGACGTTTTTGTTGATGTTGCAATCGCAGAAACCAAGTGTTGTTGACTTGACGTCGTTAATCAAACGTCACAATTCGATAGTCATAGTTCTATTCCGTGGGCTTTGACTATATTTTTTGGGCCCAATATGTTTATGGCTATGTTATCATCAAGTAAGATTTGGGCTTACAATTACCAGGCCGTGATTTGAATCAGTACATGCGGAGAAGAAGAAGCATGGATTGACTTGAAGACGAGGTTCAATGTATCAAATTCCATGAAGATCTTTCGTCTGAAAACGTACCACTTTTAAGATTCCCCGTACATTACAATAGTCCCATATGATCCTTTTTTTGTCTCTAAATAAATAATTTTATCATATAGAGTCATAGCTCTTGTAACGGAGACACGCCAGTATCTTAAGTCATAATCTTGTCTCTATCAACAATGCTTCCAATTGATCGTAAATAAATAATGCCAGCCTTGAAGCACTCAATCGGGTTAAACCATCTTATCAGGGGACAAGACATTGAACCTCCCTCGTAAATTTTATAGTCAATCACTAGATATTAGGCATTTCTTAATAAATAACTGAAAAACATTTTAATGCATAATTGTTAAATCACAACACCTATCTTAATCCGGTTTAACTTTGAAATTCGTTGGATATATCATGGCGGAAAGATTGATGTTGAAAATCGCTTGTCACCTTTAAAATGTATTTTCATTTGATTCTCAAAAAAGTTTATCTTGAAAATTGTTTTACTCTATATAGAATTATAAAAACCTCAAACAATTATAGTACTCAATTTCCTTGATCATGCATATACATAAGCATTCAAACATACAAATACATAAGCATTAGAGTACTCTGACATGTCTTCCATAGAAGTTCCTCCATCACTACCTTAGGTAACACAGGTACTCCAAAATCTTCATAGTCCTTTAGGACAGACAAAATTTTTTGAGAGATACATTACATTGACTCATTGTCGTATACATCTTGACAGCTGACTAGAAATCCTAAATCTCATTGTGATGAAGCCATCTCTTTGTGCAACTCTGAACAATAGTAAGATTGCTGCATTAGTTTTCTACAGCAGACTCACCTAGAGCATTGGATAATCAAATTTCTTGTAACTACATGTTTGTTATGGTGTCAAATCAAAAACATAAACCAACATCCCACTTACACATGATAACATACAAAACTACTGTAATAAGAGAAGTATAAGATATTATGAAGTAACACTCAAATAATTAATGAAACTGTAATAAAATTAGTCTAACATATTATAAAGTAACGCTCACTTGCACATGATAGTGAGCATAACCTAACATATTTATGATTTTAATAGTTCCTCCATGTGTATCAACTTAACATAACTAACTTTTTGAGCTTGCAATAATATGATTATCTCTAAATAAGATCTAGATGTTCTTCGGATCATCTCTAGTATTGGTCAGAAATTGTGCATACGGTTCTGATTTTGATTTCAATAGAAAGGCAAAAAGACAGTGGCCAACAAGACGATGGAAGCTGGAGAAGAAATTTCTGAGTTGCTGCAAAAAGAAGATACTTCTTTGCTGCTCAAGGATGTAATCACAATACACTAGTTCATCCTAAAAAATCACAATGTCTAAGTCATGGTGGAAAAAGAAGAGTATCGCCATGAAACTTTGGTGTCTTCCTCGGTGTCTTCCTCGGTGTCTTCCTCGGTGTCTTTGGTTTCTTCCTCGGTGTCTTCCTTCTACATAGACGAATTCCTCGGTTTCTAGATAGAAGAAGACATTAGACATCCACAAACTTTATTAGAAGCTCTTCGAGAAACCAGAAATTAGAAGGAATTGAACATAAAAGTAGTATGGCTTGAATTCATCAGACATTTTTTCATTTCAATTGTTATGGTTAGTGACAATTTTGATAAATTCATCTATATTGTCATTTATATAGTTTTCGATTCAGACATCCTATAGGTTTAGAAGTTGTGCTGATGATTTAATTAGGCAATTTTAGACAAGAATAACTTTTCAATTATCTTACCTCTAAAATATTTTTTTTTTTTTGGGTCGAATAACTGTAAGATAATATTTGTTAAAGTACTATCTCTCCTTTAGCAAATCGGATTCATCTTCTTTAGCCTCTGACCCGAACTAAACCATTCTGAAATCTTTGGTTCACCTCTAATCAGCTTGCTAAAGCAGATAAAAACACGTTTCGATTAAATATATTTAATCAGCACCATGAAACGAGGTTCAATGTATCCAAATCCATGAAGATCTTTTTTCTGAAACTTACCACTTTTCAGATTCCCCGTACACAAAATCGACCCGTGGTCTAGCGCTAACCGTATTGGTATATACATACGATACTCGTACATAATCCCTTTTTCTAAATAAACAAATCTATAATATAGCCATAGCTCTTGTAACAGAGACAAGCCATTATCTTAATTCATAATCCTGTCTCACACTCAACGATGCCTCCAATTGATCATGAATCTGATGACAGCCTTGAGGCACTCAATTGTTTTTTTTTTAACCTTTGTTTTTTTTTTTCTAACCATATAATAAAACGTCTTTGATTGGCTGAATCAAAGGGCAAAATTCGCAAAACATTGAACCGCCCTCCTAAATCCTAATCAACATTATTAAAATAGGTAACTAGGAAATTTCTAAATAAAATAATGTTGATATTGTTTGCGACAATCTTCTTCCTCTTCCGACCATCTCGGGAAGTAGTCCATGAACCAAAGATGAATGTTTAATACGTTAAAATTGGCAATTGGATAGATATGAAAAAAAAAAGAGTTAAAATCTGAAATGGTCTGCGACAAATGTTTCCATGTCTCCTTCTTCTGACAAAGCCCATTCTCTCCGGCTGATCAAATGGGAATCACAAAGGCAACATCTAGTTATGGCTCTCTCTAGCTCTGGTCCTCTGAAATCAGTTTCACGTTCCAAAACAGAGCATAAAACAGAGCATTCAAAGCTTCTTCCTTCACCTCCATGTGCGTCGTGGCTTAACTAAACATTCACTGTAACATAAAATATATAACAAATAAAATATCCCATGTTTATCGCACATGCCCTCACTCATATATATACCCAACTTCTCCTCCTTTCTTTTCTTCAACAGAATCAAGAAACATGGCATTTCCTGAAACTCATCTCCATATGCCTATTAGATCTATAAGTCTACCATCAAGAATACACCCTCCTTCTGCTAAGTTTCAAGCTGCAATCTCTCAACTTCAGATTTGCCAAAACTCATCCTCTGATTCTCAATCTCTTCAAATCTCATTACTCAATCTTGCTGAGCTTTACCATTCTCTCCACCAACTCAACCACTCTCTTCCCATCAGTCAAGCCGAGAATTCTCTTGACGTGTCAGCCACGTTACTTGACTCCTGTGACGCAGCGAGAAACCTAATCCTCACCCTCAGAGAGCATCTCCTCAACCTTCAGTCTTCACTTAGGAGAAAAGGCAAATCCATGGAAGTCCAGATCAAAGAGTACTTTTCCTTCAGGAAAAAAGTCAAGAAAGAAACCAACAAGCTTCTTCTTGGCCTCAAGAAGTTAGAAGGCTCTGAGACCACCTCGTTGGCCGTCTCCGTCTTCCGATCCCTTTTCGTGTTTCTGTCGATTACTCCGGCGATGAAGACAAATACATGTACCCTCAAATTCGTCTCTAAGCTTATTGGTGGTGGTCGATCGTCGTCGTCGTCGATAATGAGCGAGTTGCAGAATCTGGATATGGTTCTACGTTCAGATGGGGATAACTCTAAGGAAGTGAAGAAGACGTTGGAGATATTAGAAGAGAGAACAGAGGGACTTGAAGCTGCACTTGGTTCTCTTTTCAAGTCTCTTGTCCAATATAGAGTTTCTTTGCTCAACATTCTTACAACACACTCTTAGTCTGTTTAGTTAGTTAATATAATTCTCTAATTGTACACAAAACATATACAAATACATACAGATTCTTACACTAAAGAAACGAATGGATTTTGAAATTAAAGTCTAATAATGATAGCTACATAAATCATACGCATCTTAATAACCAAGAAAATCCTTTCAACAGGGCAAAGTAAGGGAAGGTACGATAAGGAGTCTCTGTGTCCGTACAATTACGAGTGTTTTCAAGGCAAAATAATGATGATGTGTCAATCTACGATTGGTGGAAAAGTCTCTTCACTCGTGCACATTATATAAAAATTGATAGCACCAAACTACTAGATCTATAATTTTGGGATGGTCTACTGATTTAGCTAATCGCTAATATCTTAATGAATAAAAAGGAGAGAGAGGCCGTTGATCTTTGATTCCTCTTGTCCCCACACATCGGTACATGCAACAGTTCAAGTTTGCTAAGAAACCGACCCCATTCCAATTTTATATAGTACTCCACTTAAGTAATCATCAGACAATAATACATATCTATAGATAACTCAAATATTTATATCACAATCATTAATAAACGAGTTTTTTTATGTATATAGCCTGGTTTGTATTATTGTTTTCGCTAAAAGGATGCATGTATAAGTTATATAACTAATAATAAGTCTATACAGCTAACACATTTTCAATACAATATTATATTTTATAGGTTTCATTATATTATATATATGACGTTTATGACTTTCATAATATTAAAATGTATATAAATTTTCATTGTACCTTTTCCATATATAAAAAATTAAATTTAACAGGAACAAAACTGAAATCCATACAAGGCGATACTTTGTGAAACAAACAAATGTCAAAATTTGATATTTATCACAATAGCAACAAAAACTGTAATTGTTTTGTATTACCCAATACATAGCGTAAACATGAGTAGGTGAACAAAAGCATAAGGTTGCTTCATACCTTTTATAATTCGCTATAATAATGTCTTGATATTATATTGTTGATCTTTTATTGAAGTGAGAGAAGAGAAATGAAGAGACAGAGCAGAGAGAGTTATGGAGAGGTAATGGGGGCAATGGCTCACCAATTATGGCAATTGGGTGGCATAATTATTACACAAAATGACAAACCAAACCAAAAAAAAATATGAAAAAAAAACAAGTGTAATGTTAATAGTTGCTATTTTATCATGTAACGGAGGGTCCATCCAAGAGTAACGTGACTTCACATGGCCCAATTTTTCTTGTCTATCGTCGCAATACCTAAACTTCACATACTTCCCTTAGGTTTAATTTCGTCTATATGCTTATATGTTAGATTTTCTAATTAACTTCTTCTATATGTTTGTATACATATAATTTTGTTGGATTGGTCATTGACTCATTATATGTTTAATACATAAACAGAAAAAGATGGGAAGATTACTACACTAACCTTAGAAAGTATCTATATTACTGGTTCGACGTATTTTTATTTTTTTTACAAAACTAACATAGCATACCCAAAACACTTTTTTCGTCTTTGTTGAAAAAAACCTTATTACGAAAATGCCATTAATTTTTTAATGCCACGTAGGCAGATTTTGGCGCTAAAAATTTCATAAGTCTACCAAGCTTTGACGGTAGACTTATGAAATTTTGGTCAACGCAGAAATTTTGTTGGTAGAGTTATTAGGGCGATGGTAGATTTATTCAAGAGTTGGTAGAGTTTTTAAATGTTGGTAGACTTTTCTTGGTAGAGTTTTGACGATGAGAGGTAGATTTATGGTGTTTCGGTAGATTTGTTGTTATGAATGGTAGACTTGTCAAAAGTTTTGGTAGACTTGTTAACAAAAGCGTTGACTTTCTCGCATAGTTGACTTTTTCGGTAGATTTATTGACAATGAAGTAGATTTATTTTCTGAGTTAGTAGACTTATTTCCTTTAGCGGTAGATTTATGTGAAAAAAGTTGTCAATACGTGCGGTAGACTTATCTGTTTTATGGTAGAGTTATATATAATTGGTAGAGTTTTCGCTTTTGTGGTAGATATGTTTGACTTGTGGTAGATTTAATTCAGTTAAAATTCATTCCGGTTAGTGGTAGATTATATGTTACATGAGGTAGACTTAAAAACTGTTGGTAGATTTATTTGTTTTGTGGTAGATATGTTTGTTTTGTGGTAGACTTATATTTTAAATAAATTTCATTCTGATTTGTGGTAGATTAATAATGACATGAAGTAGACTTACAAGATGTTGGTAGATTTGTTTGTATGTTTGGTAGAGTTTATGTAATCTGGTATACTTATCGGCCGTATGGTAGATTTTTTGAAATAACAATGTGGTAGATTAATTAAGTTTGGTATTTACAGAGTTAACCTTGATCTGGTAGACATATGACATGCTTATGGTAGATTTGTTTATATGGTAGAGTTATTTGTTATGCTTGAGGTAGACTTACTAGTTAATGTTTGGCAGACATTTGACTTTATGGAGTAAAATTACTTTTTTGTCCAAAAGAATTGTTCTATCTACAAAAAAACCTACTGTTTGGTAGACTTATGGTTTCAGTGTTGTACGTTTTGCAATTTTCGTCCATATGGTAGACTTATGGTAACGGTAACCATAAACCGTTACCAACGAACCGTCGCATCGATTTAGAGAACTTCTCTTGATGCATTTTCCAGCGAACCGTCGCATCGATTTAGAGAACTTCTCTTGATGCATTTTCCAACGAACAGTCTCATCGATTTCGAGAACTTCTATTGACTCGAGTCGCTTCGAGTTCTCTTGTGAGTTCTCTATAAATACCACAACCGAGACGATTCATTTCCCATCCCGCTAAACCCTATGGTGAATCTCGAGTCGCTTCCTTCTGATCTTTTGTACGAGATATTGTTAAAAATATCTTCAAACTCGTATTCGGATCTTTGTCTTGCAAAAGTTTCGTCCAAAACACTTAACAACATCTCTAACGAAGCGGGTTTTCTTAGGAATGTTGATTTAATCAACATTATCTTGCCGTGGAGGTGGGATGTTCATGGAAGGGTCGGTGCATTCTTCAGTCGGTGCATTCTTCAGTCGGTGCTTGGCGGCAGGAAATCCATCCGCACAATTGCGAAGAGGTTTATCGCTGATTTTCTTCGAACATAACCTCCAAGCAGGGTGTGATTTCATTCAAATGGCATCAGACAACGGATTTCTCATGGGTAAGTACTGCCACACTATGTTACATCTAACCATGGATGGCACATCAGAGGTATTCAACTCTGTCAAAGCTCTCTCCCGGGAAGATGCAAAGAAAATGAGATCGACAATGGAAAAGATCTTTATGCCTGCGTTCAATTTCCAGAAGCCCGAGGAACTGGTGGAAATGGTTTTCCAGGCTTATAAAAAGTCTTTAAGTACAAGGATTTGTGGTTGTCTCAAAGTACCAGACATGCAATGGATGGGAGATGAATACCTGCTAGAGACGTATGGGGATCAACTTTGTGAATCTTGCTTCTGGAAATTGGAGTGTGCCAATTTCTGGTGGGTAGTACCGTCGTTTGCTATGGATTGGCCACGTTGATTGCATCAGTAGTTGTACTTTCATGTTTGTTGAAAGACTTCTGTTTACTTAAGTAGATTTGTTTTTATTATGAAGTAGACTTATGAAAGTTATGTTGTGTTATTTATGTTGTGTTAAGTAGATTTATGTGTTATTCATTTCGAAAGCTATTAATTATAACAAATCTACCAACAATATAATATAAGTCTACCATTCGTTCGACTGTAATTGGGAACATGACAAGTCTTTTACAACAAATCTACCAACACTATATAATATAAGTCTACCATTCGAGTTAATATAAATCTACTAAACATAAGGAAACGGACTTGTACTTAACAGATACGCAATGGTAGACTTAGTGACCTATATGGTAGATTTGTTTGTAAATTGTTAGATTCAATATCAATGTGGTAGACTTAGTTATCGGGCAGTGCGATTTTACTTTTTTGCCCTGTATGTATTGCCTAAAGTACGGAACAAAATCAGAGTCCATCTTCAACCTCTAGGTTTCGCCGTCGAGCTGTTAAACTTGGGATAACTCTTGATTTTTTCCTTCTACTTCGATCTTGTGCCTCTTATCCACTTTTATATTCATGGATCAAGTTGTTTTGGTTTGTGGTCACTGGGTTTTAAAGAAAACGAGGTGGGTCTTCATCGTAGATCAG
>NW_006256858.1:1969986-1972456 GCF_000478725.1 Eutrema salsugineum
CCCGCCATGCAACCCATGAGGTTCTAGGCCGTCTATATAAAGAATTCGTCGGAGGTGTTGGCCCAAAAGTCTTACCAAATCACGTCGCCGAAGCTCTGACAAAACGATATAGTATAAAGGTATGTGGTAGAGTTATATTACTTCTCTGGTAGAGTTATTATCTATTTTAGTAGACTTTTATTATTTTTGGTAGAGTTATTACCTCAATTGGTAGACATATTTTTTTTTTTGGTAGAGTTATTAGTTTATTGGTAGACTTATATTATTTCTTTGGTAGAGTTATTAGGTCATTTGGTAGACTTATATAATTTATTTGGTAGACTTATATAATTTATTTGGTAGAGTTATTTTCTCACTTGGTAGAGTTATTATCTTTATGGTAGAGTTATTATCTCACTTGGTAGAGTTATTATCTTATTTCGTAGACTTCACTATATTATTCTCATTTTCAGGTTGACTATTGGAAAGCCCATCGGGCCCTAAAGTATGCTCGAGAACTAGTATCAGGGACGTCTGAAAGTGGTTATGAAGATCTGCCTTCATACTTATATATGATTCGGCGGGCAAATCCGGGTACACTAATCAAGCGAGAAGTTGATGAGGAAGATAGATTCAAATTTATGTTCCTCTCAATTGGCGCAAGCATACAGGGGTTTCCCTTCATGAGGAAAGTGGTAGTGGTCGACAGTACGTTTTTACATGGAAAATACAAAGGTACACTACTACTCGCCACCACGCAAGATGGAAACTTCAACATTTTTCCCGTAGCCTTTGCTGTTGTTGATACTGAGAACGATGAGTCTTGGGAATGGTTTTTTACACAACTACACCGTGTTATTCCTGATGATGAAGGACTTGCCATTATTTCTGATAGGCATAAATCCATAGGAAATGCTATAGGGAAGGTTTATCCTCTTGCTAGTCGGGGTATTTGTACATATCATCTCCATAAGAACATTATGGTGAAATTCAGAGGCGCTGAAACATTCAAGCTTGTTAAGAAGGCTGCCATTGCTTATAGACTTCTCGAGTTCAATGCCCTTTTTGCTCAGATTCAAGAGGCAAATCCTGCACTGCATGCATACTTGGTGAAGGCAGATATTTGTATGTGGAGTCGTGTACACTTCCAAGGTGATAGGTACAATTTCACCACTAGCAACATAGCGGAGTCATTAAACAAGGTGCTATCTGCTGCAAGAGGTAAGCCTATCGTACGACTAGTGGATGATATAAGGAGTCTCCTGACCAGGTGGTTTGCTAAAAGACGTGTGAATGCCAATAACATGGCTACCACTCTAACAACGGGCGTTGAAAAGTTGCTGGAGGTAGACACTACTTTACCTTGTAGACTTTCTATTATTTGGTAGACTTGTATCTGATATTAGGTAGACTTTCTGTTATTTGGTAGACTTGTATCTGCTATTAGGTAGACTTTCTATTATTTGGTAGACTTGGTACACTTATCTCTGCTATTAAGTAGACTTTCAATTATTTGGTAGAGTTATTACTTCTATGTGGTAGACTTCTATAACTTCTAAATAATTCCTTGCCGACAGGCTAGAGTGAAGATGCTAAACTGTGCAAGAGATTGATCAGCATCGTACAGAGGTTTTAGGCACAACATCTGCACATGTTGTCAATTTAACGGAGAAAACATGTACTTGTCGACGGTTTGATTTGGATAAAATTCCTTGCGTACATGTCATAGCCGCCGCCGATAGGAGGAAGTTGTCGCCAATCTCTCTTTGCCATCATTACTACCACACTAGTTACTTGCAACAAGCGTATGCTGTTAGTGTGATGCCAAGAGACGTAGCACTCCCTGTGCCAGATGAAGTAGCAACCAAAATTTGTCTCCCGCCTGATGTTCGCAACCGACCCGGCAGGCCAAAGAAAATTCGGATTAAGGGTGCGTTCGAGGCCGCCATGGCGAGTAAACGTCCTCGGAAGATCCCCAAATGTGGTAACTGTGGCCAAGGCGGACATAATCGCCTAACTTGTCGAGCTTAGTTGACAAATCCAAAACCTTGTATTTGTACTATTATAGACTGCAATAATCCGCTTGAAAACCTTGTTTTATGTACTTGTAAATCTGGAACTTGTTTTATCTAAACTCTACTATTTTACAATAATAAATCTACCAATCATGTTATAAATCTATCAATATTGCAATAAATCTACCAATCAGGTTATAAATCTACCATTCATGAATAAATCTACCAATCATGTTATAAATGTACCAATATTGCAATAAATCTACCAATCATGTTATAAATCTACCAATATTGCAATAAATCTACCAATCATGTTATAAATCTACAAAGCCGGTTCCTTTTACAGCCATGGCGAGTCGCTTTAAATTCCAAAACACAAGCGACGTCTAAATTCCAAAAGACCACCAAAGAGGTTGGCTATGAGTAATAAATCGGCCAAAATACAACTTCCGATACCAAAAGTCTACCAATTAGTT
>NW_006256858.1:1973782-1974987 GCF_000478725.1 Eutrema salsugineum
GGTCTACCAAACGAAGATCTCAGTTAGCGGAGTCTGTCTGTAAACCGTACTTGTCATCAAATAAACTTCGAGGGTTAGGATCAGACATCCGGGATTCTTCTGCTTCATGTACCTCATCAAAAATCTCAGCTGCGTATTTCATACGAATGAGAGGCATGTTGCTATCTTTCAGCTGGTCCCATTTATGGCACAAAGCCAAACACTCGATGGTCTTCAAAGTAAAGACGCCACAATCACCTGATAACAAGTACCCGATAATTAGTTAAAAGTCTACCAAATAAAAATACCAAATCTACAGAGCTGCATTGCACCTGTCTGTCTGTTTAGTGCCGCTGTTTTATACATGTAGATATGAAACTGCCCCTCCTTCATACCCTTCTTGAGCTCCGGTGGTGCCATATGTTTCAACAACAGCGGAATCATCCTCGCGTAGGGCTTCACAGACTCCTCCACCTCGCCTTTTCTGTATAAATCTGGAATGCAATCAAACACTCGGATCTTTTTTTTGGGAATGTCGACCTCAACGGCTACCCAATGTTCGTTGTTCACGTTGTGGGCGATATACACGAAATCAACATCTGTCCCCCATTTCTTGTGTGTAGGCAAGTAATGGTCGTAGTGACCGTTGGCAACGTCCAAATAACCATCACTGAATAGCCAACTCTTCTCGTTTGGTAGAAATTTGTTTCGATAGTCTCCACACCAAACTCGACAAAAGATAGAATCAAGGAAAGCAACTCTTCCCCCTTTGTAAGGAGATGGATACGCATAGACGTTTCCGGACATGTCTAATCCTTTTACGATATGCTGCATTAGGTAATGAAACAAATTTATATAAGTCTACCAACCAGCTTTACAACCAAATTTATATAAGTCTACCAAACATAAAAGATACAAGTCTACCAAACATACTGACAAAATCTACCATTTGTTACTACATAATAGAATACAAGTCTACCAAACATAATGACTAAATCTACCATTTGTTACTACAAGTCTACCAAAGTAATTCTATCATTAAGTTTCCAAAGTCTACCAAACAATTTCCAAAGTCTACCAAACCTTTTGAAACTAAGATCGGGTGACTGATACGACCACATACCTGATCATGCAACCACCCATACTCCTTTCTAGGCCAGCTTTCTTTAGGGGTCATTAGTGTCAGGTAAAATTCTCCTCCTGCATATGGACACTCCAACCGTTTT
>NW_006256858.1:1975087-1976870 GCF_000478725.1 Eutrema salsugineum
TCAAAAGCTACGTAGCGGGTTAGATTCTCCAGTATTCGACTGTCCACGCTTCAAAAGGATCATACCTCCCAGGAGGGGGACCTGGTGGGTCCATGATGCGTCTCACCACTGAGTTACCAAGGTAGGGTGAAACCTGGGTTGGTGCAAGGCTGCGTCCCCTTTTTTCCTTCTCAGCAGGTGGATTTTTTGCATGTTCCACCAGCTTATCTAAGCGTTTCTTCATAGCTTCAATCGCTGAGTCGTCTTCGTCTTGCAGGGAAGGGATCTGTACTCGTCTTCGTCTTGCAGGGCAGGGGCGTGAAACGTCGCTTATATTGATTATCTGGCTTTCTTCGTTTTTGTCTTTTAAATCAGGTTTTGACTTCGTGCCTGATTTATTCTTCTCTTTAGGATCAGCAGGTTCTTTTTTCACTTTGGTTACAGTCTTTCCTCTCGACGCTGGGGTTCTAACAACTCTTGCAACAGGAAAACCTGGCTCTGATGTTTCCTGCATCTCCATCATCCACGACTGCTTGGCATGTATAGTAATTTCACATCAGTCAAACCAAATAATAACATAACTAAATCTACCTAAAAATCTACCGAATTAATTATAAATCTACCTAATATAAATATCACTGCCAAAAATCTACCACATAAAGTTAGTCTTGTATTCCAAGAAAACATTAAAAGTCTACTGTGCAGGAAAAGTTTAAAAAAAACCATCAATACAAGTCTACCAAAGTAAAAAAGTATATCGTACAAATCTACCATAAAGGAAAGGAAAACGATCTGTTTAAACATAGTTGAATGTTGTCTCCATGACATTAGAAGAGAAACTTGCGTACCGGATCCTTTTCCACAGCTCCCGTTCCCGTTCCTGCTCCACCTCCCGTTGACGTTCCTGCTACTGGCGCTGCTGCTGGAGGAGATGCCTTTGCTCTAGGGGTTTTCGGTGAGGTTTTGGAATCTGCATCACCGGCATTATCATCACGGTTACCATGGTCGTTTTCAACCTTGTTCCCAGAATTCGCCATGGCCTCCTCTTTCTCTTCATGTTTATCCTCGATAACGGCAATCCTCTTATCCAGGTGGTCTATACGAATTACAGCACTGCTGACATTGCTGTTTAGCAATGCTACCGTCGTTGATAAACCATTGATTGCCATGAGGATCTCATTCGTCCTATCCTCCTTCTCCACAGCGGGCTCTTTCTTCTTGCTCTCGTTCTCTCTTTGCTTCTCTCTCTCCTGCTCCTCTCTTTCCTTCTCTCTTTCCTTCTCCTTTCTTTCTTTTCTTTCCTTTCTTTCCCTTTTCTCCTTTCTCTTTTCTTCAATTGCATCCTTTAGTAGCTTTACCGGCGAGTTAAAATCATCATCTTCTTCCTCATCCTCCTTCTTACGTTTCTTTTTCTCCTTCTCTTCTTTCCTTGCCTCTCTTTCCCTTCTCCTTTTGCTTCTCGGAGTTGAATCCGTTGCTTCAGCCTCTTTCACCTTCTCTTTCTTTTTCTTCTCCACGCGTGGAGTTTCCAACTTCGTCTTCGACTGTTTCGGCGTCTGAACTGTTGAAGCGCCACCTGTTGTATCGCCACCTACGTTTTTGGGAGATTCCCAGAACCCCTCATCCAAGCTTCCATCCAGAATATCGCATATCATGTTATGCATCTTTATATCGACGTCTACACGTCGGGGTTCACCTTCCCAGACAGGATATATTTCCTCCAAGGGCTTCACCACCAGTAGATGTCTAACCCGAACCTGCCATGCCATAGAAAATGTCTATAACTCTACCTACCATGATATTA
>NW_006256858.1:1976970-1978179 GCF_000478725.1 Eutrema salsugineum
TACCAAAATGTAAAAACTCTACAAAATGTAAACTCTACAAATGTAAAACTCTACAAATGTTATATCTACCACATTTAATAACTCTACCAAAAATTATTGTATAATAAATAACTCTACCAAACACTAAGCTATTATCAAAAAACTCTACCAACTAAATAGCTGCTAAGGTACAAGTACCTTGTGGTCATCGGTTTCACTCTTATCCATCTCCAAAAGAGTCTCGAAAACATAACGACACCGTGATAAAGTCCACCTAAGAAGAGGAACAACCGAGTCATCTACATCGGGGCGTATTTTCCCTGCTCTCTCAGCCAATATAGGGATGCACTCATAACCCCAAACAAGCATTGCCTGTACACATCCGTGGAGAGTGTATCGTGCTCCCCCCAAGTTAGCAATCTTGAGGGAATAAATTAGTTCATGGAATCCATGACGACCCCACGGCTGTCTCTCGAAAGCTGCTTCATCCATAACTGTTTTGGCTAAAGCCAATGGGATTCGACTGTTGCGGTGAAGTCCCAATACACCAACATGCAAAATGAAAAGCAACGTCAACATCTTCTTCTTCTCATAAGTCCATGCTTGGCAAGTTTTCATCTGAGCTTCTAACTCATTCCAATTAGGGCCTTCCCCACCTCTCACTCCAATCTCGGCCCAAAATTCGGTGTGATCTATTTCCAACTTGTCATTGGGATCAATTGGGTCACAGTTTAGCCCCGTGATTTCAGCATACTCTAAGAGTGAAAATCTAACCGGGCGACCTCCAATAAGAGTCCATAACTCATGATTCCTATCAACCTTCAGTTGGTTGCTCACAAAATACTGAACCGTCTTAGCACTCCATATGAACGAAGTCAATGCAAGCTTCAGTAGCACGCCAACTTGAGAATTATTCATGATGTCGTTGTAAATTTCATCCCCAAGGTGATCCCTGATCATCATGATGAACTCATGAAGCTTGCAGTTATGATGACAACTCTTCTTCAGCAAAGGAGATTTGCCTTCCGGGTACAATCTTTGGGGATAATCCTTTGAGCCGCTAGCTGAAGCCATGTCTGCAAACAAATAAAAACATTAAAATCTTACAAATCTACCACACATCAAAACAAATCTACCATGAACAAACACATGTCTACCAAACTCGACAACAACTATAGAATACCTACCAGAAAACATTAACAAATCTACCAAAACGAACACAAATCTACC